>NC_069500.1:1279279400-1279379400 GCF_027579735.1 Bombina bombina
CTCGGGCACACACACAATCACTTAGACACACAAACACACACACACACAAAAACACTCAGGCACACACACAGAAACACTCACACACACAAAAGCACTCAGACACACACACACAAAAGCACTCAGACACACACACACACACACACACACAAAAACTCAGACACACACATACAAAATATGTAAACTGCACTGCATTAATTATAAAGCTCATGCCTAGAGCTGCTCCCTGGCTCAGCAGAGCATCAAATGAAAGATAAACAGAGCACTCTAAAAATAAATCACTAAAGAAAAGGTTTAGGCGCGCAAACTATGACTATGAAAATTTTGTTCCAAGTCTGTCAGTGCACAGCCCCGGGCCGCATGCCTACCGCTTCTTATGGCCAAGCACCTCTGCTCTCTGCCCACCCCCAGATCCCCGTCTACCCTCCCCTCCTACCTCTTCAGTGTGCACTTAGTGTACCTTAACCATACTGGTCTGGTGGGCATCATACGTGGCTCCTTCACTTTAGAGACAGTGTCAGACAGTCATGCGGTCAGGTGCCAGGCATCCCCCTCATGATTTCCCAGTTCCCGTTTAGAGAGACAGCACAGAAGTGAGTGACTCCACTGCTCCACACGTCACTGAGCAGTGAGCACAGATAGGCAGGCAGGTTTAGACTAGCAGCGCAACTTCACAAGCCCCACGGCATGCCCACAACATTCATAGTGAAATTGGGCAGGGGAGGAGCAAAGTACAAACAAGCAAAAGCAGCCGGGAAAACTATTTGTGGAAATTGCAGCGCTAGCTCAAGGGGCAAAAAAATTAAGGCCTAGATTTGGAGTTCGGCGGTAGCCGTCAAAACCAGCGTTAGAGGCTCCTAACGCTGGTTTTAGGCTACCGCCGGTATTTGGAGTCAGTGATTAAAGGGTCTAACGCTCACTTTTCAGCCGCGACTTTTCCATACCGCAGATCCCCCTACGCCATTTGCGTATCCTATCTTTTCAATGGGATCTTTCTAACGCCGGTATTTAGAGTCGTTTCTGAAGTGAGCGTTAGAGCTCTAACGACAAAACTCCAGCCGCCTGAAAATAGCAGGAGTTAAGAGCTTTCTGGCTAACGCCGGTTCATAAAGCTCTTAACTACTGTACCCTAAAGTACACTAACACCCATAAACTACCTATGTACCCCTAAACCGAGCTCCCCCCACATCGCCGCCACTCGATTTAAATTTTTAACCCCTAATCTGCCGACCGCCACCTACGTTATACTTATGTACCCTAATCTGCTGCCCCTAACCCCGCCGACCCCTGTATTACATTTATTAACCCCTAACCTGCCCCCCACAACATCGCCGCCAGCTACTTAAAATAATTAACCCCTAATCTTCCGACCGCAAAGCGCCGCCACCTACGTTATCCCTATGTACCCCTAATCTGCTACCCCTAACACCGCCGACCCCTATATTATATTTATTAACCCCTAATCTGCCCCCCTCAACGTTGCCGACACCTGCCTACACTTATTAACCCCTAATCTGCCGAGCGGACCTGAGCGCTACTATAATAAAGTTATTAACCCCTAACCCGCCTCACTAACCCTATCATAAATAGTATTAACCCCTAATCTGCCCTCCCTAACATCGCCGACACCTAACTTCAATTATTAACCCCTAATCTGACGACCGGAGCTCACCGCTATTCTAATAAATTGATTAACCCCTAAAGCTAAGTCTAACCCTAACACTAACACCCCCCTAACTTAAATATAATTTTAATCTAACGAAATAAATGAACTCTTATTAAATAAATGATTCCTATTTAAAGCTAAATACTTACCTGTAAAATAAATCCTAATATAGCTACAATATAAATTATAATTATATTATAGCTATTTTAGGATTAATATTTATTTTACAGGCAACTTGGTATTTATTTTAACTAGGTACAATAGCTATTAAATAGTTAAGAACTATTTAATAGCTACCTAGTTAAAATAATAACAAATTTACCTGTAAAATAAATCCTAACCTAAGATATAATTAAACCTAACACTACCCTATCAATAAATTAATTAAATAAACTACCTACAATTACCTACAATTAACCTAACACTACACTATCAATAAATTAATTAAACACAATTGCTACAAATAAATACAATTAAATAAACTAGCTAAAGTACAAAAAATAAAAAAGAACTAAGTTACAAAAAATAATAAAATATTTACAAACATAAGAAAAATATTACAACAATTTTAAACTAATTACACCTACTCTAAGCCCCCTAATAAAATAACAAAGCCCCCCAAAATAAAAAATTCCCTACCCTATTCTAAATTAAAAAAGTTACAAGCTCTTTTACCTTACCAGCCCTGAACAGGGCCCTTTGCGGGGCATGCCCCAAGGATTTCAGCTCTTTTGCCTGTAAAAAAAAACATACCATACCCCCCCCCAACATTACATCCCACCACCCACATACCCCTAATCTAACCCAAACCCCCCTTAAATAAACCTAACACTAAGCCCCTGAAGATCTTCCTACCTTGTCTTCACCATACCAGGTTCACCGATCCGTCCTGGCTCCAACATCTTCATCCAACCCAAGCGGGGGTTGGCGATCCATCATCCGGTGGCTGAAGAGGTCCAGAAGAGGCTCCAAAGTCTTCCTCCTATCCGGCAAGAAGAGGACATGCGGACCGGCAAACATCTTCTCCAAGCGGCATCTTCAATCTTCTTCCATCCGGTGCGGAGCGGGTCCATCTTGAAGCAGGCGACGCGGATCCATCCTCTTCTTCCGTTGTCTCCCGACGAATGACGGTTCCTTTAAGGGACGTCATCCAAGATGGCGTCCCTCGAATTCCGATTGGCTGATAGGATTCTATCAGCCAATCGGAATTAAGGTAGGAATTTTCTGATTGGCTGATGGAATCAGCCAATCAGAATCAAGTTCAATCCGATTGGCTGATCCAATCAGCCAATCAGATTGAGCTCGCATTCTATTGGCTGATCTAGATCATCTTTGCTTATCAGGCCCATAGAAAGTAATGAAGCTCTCTGGGAAACTGAAGCTGTACTTTTTCAGTTTATTTGAAAAGAAGAAATACACACTAAAATGTAATTTGTAAAAGATACACAGAAATATACAAAGTATGATCCTGAAACTGAGAAAGCATAGTCAGAATTTGTAAAATCACAATCCTAAATACATTGCTGTGCACAAAATAAAATACAAAATAGAAAGTGCAAAGTTTAAATGTAATGAAATGTAATAAGTGTAAAGCAATATAAAATACAAAGCACAAAGTGTAAATGCAGCAGAACTGTCAAATGCAATGCTATATTGCACTGGGCTTGTCTCTCCTACACATACAGAAATGCTGGGAACACCGCTTGTAGAAGTATAGCAAAATCTGCCTTTTAAGAATTTCACTATGAATCTCGTAGTGCTGGAGGATCATTTTAGATAATCTCACCTGAGCTGAGAACTTTAGATCATCAGGCCCTAATACTCCAGAGCCACTTTACAATGAGGGTAAATCTTTATAAAAGGATGATAACTGAATTGATGGGCCTTTATCAAATTGATAAATCTATCTACCATCTATCTATCTATCTATCTATCTATCTATCTATCTATCTTATATCAATCTATCTATCTATCTATCTATCTATCTATCTATCTAGCTACAAAACAAAGAACTGGACTACATGGTCATACCAGACTTGATACACATCCCATGACCCTGCAAATTCACAGCCCTGGGTACTCACCAGCACTCATAGATTGTTGCACAGCTTTCAGGGACAGGTAAGCTTGGGTGCAAAGCCCATAGGGAAAATTACAAAACAAAATTGTTAGCAACACATAGAAAGTCTGGCACTATCTTGCAAGCACACAATAAGTTTAAAAGCAAAATGGAAGAGTTATTTATAGTAATTGGCCAAATGGTGATAGGCCCAGGACCACGTCAAGGTCTCTACTTCCTGGGTCCCTAACCTACAACCACACAATGCATGCCTTCAACCAAACACACAGAGACACAAACAAGGGTGACAAAGGCCCTTAGTAAGAAATGGACTGCACACTTAAACCAGACTAGGTACACAGTCTATGACCCTCCCTGAATGTTGTGCAGCTATATGGCTGTGAGTTTTGCAATGACATGAGATGTGTACCCAGTCTGGTTTGAGAGTGCAGTCCATTTCTGCGTTTTGTAGATAGATAGATAGATAGATAGATAGATAGATAGATAGATAGATAGATAGATAGATAGATAGATAGATAGATAGATAGGTACTGTAGATAGATAGATAGATAGATAGATAGATAGATAGATAGATAGATAGATAGATAGATAGATAGATAGATAGATAGATAGATACTGTAAATAGATAGATAGATAGATAGACAGACAGACAGACAGACAGACAGACAGACAGACAGACAGACAGACAGACAGACAGACAGACAGACAGACAGACAGACAGACAGATAGATAGATAGATAGATAGATAGATAGATAGATAGATAGATAGAATGATATACAGATAGATAGAATGATAGACAGATAGATAGATGATAGATAGATAGATAGATAGATAGATAGATAGATAGATAGATAGATAGATAGATAGATGGATATTGGATGGACAGATAGATAGATTGATCAGAATATAGGTAAGATTAAGGTTTTTTAAATACATTTTAGCTTACTGATAAATATCTATTATATTTTAAGAATAAATAAATACCCCTACAATAAATGTGATCTATTAAAAATGTATGGATTTTCTCAATTTATGATAGAGTTAAATATTTTATAGAATGTTGTGTAATTTTTATATCTAAACACTTAACATTCTGAAGATCATATTTTTGTATTTTGGTTTCATAGTTTAAAAGTATGATTTATTTTTTCCTTTTATATTTTTATAAAAAGCTTGGAAATTAATCATGTTTTTTAACCTGTGAACTGAACATGCACAAAACATCCGTAAAGGGACACTAAACCCAAACATTTTCTTTCATGATTCAGGTAGAAAATACAATTTTAAACAACATTCCAGTTTACTTCTATTATCTAATTTGCTTCATTCTTTAGATATTCTTTGTTGAAGAAATAGCAATGCACATGGGTGAGCCAATCACGCGAGGCATCTATGTGCAGCCACCAATCAGAAGCTACTAAGCCTATCTAGATATGCTTTTCAGCTAATGATAACAAGAGAACTAATAGTAAGAAGGGAATACAGCGCCAACAAGAGGCCAAGGGATAAATATACTCACAGAGAGATAAAAGAAGATAATTTAATGAACCATGTTAAAAAGCATCAGTAATAAAAGACTATATATAAAAAATGTAAAAAGCACATATAAATAAAATTACAAATACAGGAATATCTTACAGAAGCGGCTCAAAGGGCCAAAGCTGATCATTACAATAAAAACAGAGGTAATAACAGGTGATCAGTGTGAGTGGTACACCAGAATAAGAGTGTATACTAATAAAACAGAATTAGCCTAAGTACAACTATAACAAGTGCATCAAGCAAAAAACTAATAAACAATAGTACAAACAATAGTGTTCAAAAATAGTGTTTCAAAAATAGTGTTTCAAAAATAGTGTTCCAAAAAATAGAAAAATGCACTGCAGTGCAAAAAAAAGGGGGGTAGCAAAATAATTGTATAGATACGATCAAATAGTGAGTGAGTGCAAATGGATATAAAAATGCTAGCTACTTAATCCAGTGAGGTTAAGATATCATTAAATAAAATACACAATATGCAATAACATAAAAAATAAAATATAATCCAAAAAAATGTGTTCAAAAAGTTGATCAACAAATGTTAGTGAAGAACAAAAATAAGTCAATCAAAACTAAAAAATGGAAAAAATGGGTGATGAAAAGCAAGGTGAAAGTGAGGAAATTGATTCCTTCCAATGTTAGTTACTTTAACAGATCCAAATTCCTGAGTGTGGTTGCTGAAGTAGCTGATTGGATCCTAGCACCTGTCAGCTGCTCCTATGGTATCCTAAAAAGTGTCCCTGTAAAAAAAGAAATTCACAACATAGTGTATCCAATATGAGAATGAAGTAAAGATTAAAGTAATGCTTACCAATATGTCAACGCGTTTCTGCCCTCAAAAAAGGGCCTTTCTCAAAACTAGACTAGTTTACTTCTATTATCTAATTTGCTTCATTCTTTAGATATTCTTTGTTGAAGAAATAGCAATGCACATGGGTGAGCCAATCACGCGAGGCATCTATGTGCAGCCACCAATCAGCAGCTACTAAGCCTATCTAGATATGCTTTTCAGCTAATGATAACAAGAGTACTAAGCAAATTAGATAATAGAAGTAAATTAGAAAATTGTTTAAATTTGCATGATCTATCTGAATCATGAAAGAAAAAAGTTGGGTTTTATGTTCCTTTAAGTTATGCTGTTCATAAGAGGTCACAATTTGTTTTTGAGGAGGATAAACTTTGTTTTTGAGAGTCAATACTTAAAGCACGTGAAAAGTTGCGAAACATTTTTTTTCTGACAGAATGGAGTCATTCTATTGAATTATCTGTATACAAAATATTGCTGGAGTTTTTACATGGTTCAAAGGTGCCTGAAAATCACATGATACAGGGATGCATAATGAATTTCTAAAGGACTGGGACAGCCTAAATTTAAAAAAAAAACATTGAAAAAGATCTGCAAAGTCCTTTTTTTTAATGGATTGTAACAAAGCCCATTTGTTAAACCAACTTCATGTACTGTATGTAAAAATGCACTATATGCAGTGAGGAGTAGGAGTTAATGGGGAATTGTAATATATGTTTTGTGGAATAAATATAAGAAATGTGTATTTTAAAAATGTTCTTTTCTCTGTATCCAGTAGGATTTGTTTTTTTTTTCTTTCAAATTGTAAGACAATGTACAAAATAGAACATTTTTCATGTAAAACACCATCTACTTATGTGGTGCTTTAGATTTGGCATTTATAAAAAAATATTATTGATGCCAAGTGATGATAAGGAAAATATTAATGTTATAATAGCATGTTCTATGGGAAAAATATTAGTCTTCAATGGCCACTTGTGTACAGATATAGACACTAATTAGCTGGGTGCACATGGGTACACATGAATCATCAACAAATTAGTCTCTATTCATTTGTGTATAAAGGAATTTGTTCAATTGTTATTGCTTCAGAATTTGGCAGGAAAAGGAAACCCTCAGAGTCTAGAGCTCTTTTTTTGCAGGTGTTAATAAAAAAAAGGTACTCTGGAGTAATCAACCAATTAAGTTCTATTCAAATTTATATAAAGGACATTGCTTAGCATGTAATGTGTCTTTCACAACCAGGATACTAGGAGTTATGAGCCATCAGTATTTCTGACTGTGGTGTTATAGTATATGCTGTCACTTTTTGATAACTCTATACGTTGATTTAATGGTTATAAGTAAATTAAGCTCAGAAAATAAACGTCTCTACATCAATAGAGCAGTTTTTTGTATGCACACACATTTTATTACTAAGTAGTATGGACAAAAAAAATAAAATGTGTATAATTGCTCCAAGGCATTGTCAAGCCATGCTATCAAGGTGTGCTATAACATTTAGCACTGTAAACAATATAGGGTCAGATTAAGGGCGGAGCTCAAAAGTTTGTGAGTGAGCGATACCGGGTTTTTGTTTGTGCACAAGTTAAATTTCGCTCGCTTTACAAGTTAAAAGTAAAAGCGATCACTTGAACGCAATTGAAGTTAATGCTCGTCGGGTTAGCGCGTTCTCAGAGCTGGGGTTAACTGTTTTGTGAAACAAAAAAGTGTCACAAAACACATCAAAAATACCTTACACAATACAAATACACTCATAATAACATCATGTAAGTCAAATTATTCAAAAAGATATTGCACAAAAAAAGTTATAAGGGCTCAAAGATATGAGATCTCAGGCGTTAGAAAAAAAGGCAGGCAAAAGAATTTAACATAGACATACTGTACATACATATACATGTCAATATGTATGTATATACTGTATAAATGTCTATATATGTGTACATATGTATTTATATGTGTACAGACATTTATGCACATATAAACACATTAATACATATGTACACATACATAGACATATACAGTATGCCACAAAAGTTGGTACAACCCTCACATTTTTGTAAATATTTTATTATATCTTTTCATGCGACAACACAGAAGAAATTGCACTTTGCTACAATGTAAAGTAGTGAGTGTGTAGCCTGTATAACAGTGTAAATTTGCTGTCCCCTCAAAATAACTCAACACACAGCCATTAATGTCTAAACCGTTGGCAACAAAAGTGAGTACACCCCTTAGTGGAAATATCCAAATTGGGCCCAATTAGCCATTTTCCCTCCCCGGTGTCATGTGACTCGTCAGTGTTATAAGGTCTCAGGTGTGAATGGGGAGCAGGTGTGTTAAATTTGGTGTTATTGCTCTCACACTCGCTCATACTGGTCACTGGAAGTTCAACATGGCACCTCATGGCAAAGAACTCTCTGAGGATTTGAAAAAAATAATTGTTGCTCTACATAAAGATGGCCTAGGCTATAAGAAGATTTCCAAGACTCTGAAACTGAGCTGCAGCACGGTGGGAAAGACCATACAGCGGTTTAACAGGACAGAGTCCACTCAGAACAGGCCTCAACATGGTCGACCAAAGAAGTTGAGTGCACGTGCTCAGCGTCATATCCAGAGGTTGTCTTTGGGAAACAGACGTATGAGTGCTGCCAGCATTGTTGCAGAGGTTATAGGGGTGGGGGTCAGTCTGTCAGTGCTCAGACCATACGCCGTACACTCCATCAAACTGGTCTACATGGCTGTTGTCCCAGCAGAAAGCCTCTTCTAAAGATAATGCACAAGAAAGCCCCCAAACAGTTTCTGAAGACAAGCAGACTAAGGACATAGATTACTGGAACCATGTCCTGTGGTCCGATTAGACCAAGATAAACGTATTTGACTCAGATAGTGTCAAGCGTGTGTGGCGGGAACCAGGTGAGTAGTACAAAGACAAGTGTGTCTTGCCTACAGTCAAGCATGGTGGTGGGAGTGTCATGCTCTGGGCTTGCATGAGTGCTGCCGGCACTGGGGAGCTACAGTTCATTGAGGGAACCATCAATGCCAACATGTTCTGTGACATACTGAAGTTTTTTCCCCACTTTTTTTCTCCATTGACTTCTGTGTGGGGAATAGGTTATTACATGCTCAATATTCTAAGTTCGACTATTAGCGCGCGTGTGGTTGGTGCAATAACATTCTACTTTCAACTTATAATATAAGTGAAACCTGACACGTGTAAAAAGTTTACTTCTAGTGCAATTAGCACACTAGTGAAAGTCCTAAATAGCGCTCCACTCATATTCTGGCCCATAGTGCATAGCACTATATACTGGTGCATGTATTGCATACATTTGCAATATTGTGTTATTGTTATTTTATATCTGTATTTGTTATTTTATATTTGTGCTTTAGTTTAATGCCAAATATAAAAATATCATATATAAATATATATTGCTCTATCAATGAGAGAGGGTGAGAGTAAGAAAGAGGAGAAGATAAGAAACAGCAGTAGTAAAAAATTAAGTACTGGATTGCGAGTGGAGCGATAGTTTGAGCTCCCACGTTAACCCCACTATATTTCGGCTTTTTGTGCATCGGGTAACATGCGTTTTACAAGTTGAAAGTAAAAGGCTTTCACTTACACGCTAACCTAATGCGCACAAAAATCCAAACTTCAAATATTGCAACGCGTTAACATAACCCAATTGCTTTTTCTCAAGTACGCTAATCCAACATGGAATATGAATAGTTCGCATTCCAATGTTCTTCAGATAGCAGAATATGTTATATTTATTCATAAATACATATATATATATATATATATACCTGTATGTGTATATATATATATATATATATATATATATATATATATGATTTGTTTTTGTACAATATGTACAGTGGTTATTGAAAAGAATCACCCCCTTTGAAAATGTTGTTGCTTTGCAGCCTGAAATAAAGACAGACACAGTTTTTGTTTATCCATTTGTAATTACTCAGTGCAACTTATAACATCCAAGTGAAAGATATAACACCAACATGTCAGGCAAAAATAAAGACAATTCAAAAACAGAATCACTGAGTTGGAAAAGGATCATCCCCTTCTGTCAGTATTTTTTTGAACCACCTTTTGCTTTAATTACAGCCTTTAGTCTGTTGGAATATGTCTCTACTAAATTTGCACATCTAGACTGTGCAATATTTGCCCACTCTTCTTTACAGAACTGCTCCAGTTCCGTTACATTTGATGGTGACCTTTTGTGGACTGCAGTCTTCAAGTCAAGCCACAGATATTCAATTAGGTTTAAGTCTGGGCTCTGACTAGGCCATGCAAGGACATTCACAAGTGTGAGAGGGAAAGTAAGGGCGCTAGGAAAGCTAAAAATACCACTGAAAGCTGAGAGATAAAATGTATAATGACCAGGGACTTCTAATAGATTAATAATGTATTTAATGTACCATAAAGGATGACAAGGAAACAAAATTACAAAATTAAAAGGGACGTCTCCCAAAAAATTGCATAATAAAAAATCAGTATAAAATTATTATGAATAAAGACTGGATTCCAGTTAAACGTTGGATACTATGTACAAATAAAAGTTCATTCCTTAGGACCTTGCCAATTGCGAGATACAATGTCTATATCTAAAGTCAGATGTCAGATATACAGATAATCTTGATTACTGTTCTATGTAATATTCCCACAATAGAAAATCTTTACTTCATCTGTATTTTGGTAGGCTAAAAAGTTAAAACGTCTTTATCTTTATCTTAAAGTGCTTAACGGCAACTTTACCAAAGGCCGGTCTCTGTCAGGCAACTCCGTGTGTGCTCCACGAGAATCCGGCGTCTGACGTCACGGTTTCCACCTCGAGGGCTCGCCTCTGATCAGCCAATTGGAACCTCCGTGGGTCCCTGTCTGTCAGTCTGTTGTTATCCGGTTCGATTCTTAGTAGTTTGCTTATAGTTGGAGGTTGCTCTTAGTGCTGTGCACGCCACCTCTTTTTTATAGGTATCCGCCAGGGGATAAAAATAATGCAGTACAACCCGGGTTGATAATTCTTCTGTACAAAGGTAGTTAATCCTTAGATTGTGTTATGTGGTGCTGGTTTTCTACGCGTTTCACTCCTTTCAGAGCTTTATCAAGATAAAGCTCTGAAAGGAGTGAAACGCATAGAAAACCAGCACCACATAACACAATCTAAGGATTAACTACCTTTGTACAGAAGAATTATCAACCCGGGTTGTACTGCATTATTTTTATCCCCTGGCGGATACCTATAAAAAAGAGGTGGCGTGCACAGCACTAAGAGCAACCTCCAACTATAAGCAAACTACTAAGAATCGGACCGGATAACAACAGACTGACAGACAGGGACCCACGGAGGTTCCAATTGGCTGATCAGAGGCGAGCCCTCGAGGTGGAAACCGTGACGTCAGACGCCGGATTCTCGTGGAGCACACACGGAGTTGCCTGACAGAGACCGGCCTTTGGTAAAGTTGCCGTTAAGCATTTTAAGATAAAGATAAAGACGTTTTAACTTTTTAGCCTACCAAAATACAGATGAAGTAAAGATTTTCTATTGTGGGAATATTACATAGAACAGTAATCAAGATTATCTGTATATCTGACATCTGACTTTAGATATAGACATTGTATCTCGCAATTGGCAAGGTCCTAAGGAATGAACTTTTATTTGTACATAGTATCCAGCGTTTAACTGGAATCCAGTCTTTATTCATAATAATTTTATACTGATTTTTTATTATGCAATTTTTTGGGAGAAATCCCTTTTAATGTTGTAATTTTGTTTCCTTGTCATCCTTTATGGTACATTAAATACATTATTAATCTATTAGAAGTCCCTGGTCATTATACATTTTATCTCTCAGCTTTCAGTGGTATTTTTAGCTTTCCTAGCGCCCTTACTTTCCCTCTCACACTTGTTAATTTTTCACTATAGTAGCTTGAAGGATCTGTTATTCAGTTAAGGTGTTTAATACCCTACACTAAGCACACTACCATCACCCACTATCTCATGCAAGGACATTCACCTTTTTTTCCTTTTGACCACTGTGTGGTAATTTTTGCTCTGTGCTTTGGGTCATTGTCATGTTGGAAAGTAAACCTTCTTCCCATTGACAACTTCTTGGCAGAGGGCAGCAGATTTTTCTCAAGAATTTGACGGTATTTTGCCCCATCCATTATTCCTTCTATCCTGACAAGTGCACCAGTGCCTTCTGCAAAGAGAAACCCTCATAACAGGATATTACGACCTCCATGCTTTACTGTAGGTATGTTGTTACTTGGATGGTGAGCTGTATTGGATTTCCTCCATAGTTTGGTGTTGAGGCCAAATAATTCAATTTTAGCCTCATCTGACCATAACATCTTCTTCCATGTGACCTCAGAATCTCCTAGGTGTGTTATGGAAAAAGTTCAGTCATGACTGCATGTGGCCTTTCTTGAGGAGTGGCTTTTTTCTTGCAACCCTCCCATACAAGCCACATTTGTGGAAAATTTGTGATATTGTTGTCACATGCACACGACTACTGTTTGTCATAAATTCCTGCAACTGCTTCAGAGTTACTGTGGGCCTCTTGGTAGCCTCTCTGACCAGTTCCCTCCTAGTTCTCTCATCCAGTTTGGAGTGACTTCCTGATCCAGAGAAGATATGTGTTGTACCAGATACTTCCACTTCTTAATAATAGACTTCGCTGTGCTTCTAGGTATTAATAAAGCCTTTGATATTGTCTTGTATCCATCTCCTGACTTGTGCCTGTCCACAATATTATCCCGGAGATCTTTTGACAGTGCCTTGCACCACATACTTGATTGTTTGCTTCAGTTGCACTACCAGGGACTGAGATGCTCCAGGAAAGCTCTTTCATGCTGAGCTAATTAATATGCCCACAGCTGAGTACAGGTAATGGTCAAATGACTTTGTATGTGTTGTTGAGTAGGCGATTAGCTACACCTGATTGAGTTTACAAGTAATTTTAGGAGGGGGTGATCATTTTTTCAACTCAGTGATTCTGTTTTTGAATTGTTTTTATTTTTGTCTGACATGTTGGTGCTATATCTTTCACTTGGATGTTATAAGTTGCACTGAGTTATTACAACTGGATAAACAAAACTGTGTCTGTCTTTATTTCAGGCTGCAAAGCAACAAATAGTGATTATTTTAAAGGTGGGTGATTCTTTTCAATACCCACTGTATCTATCACTCACAAACAATTATCAGCGCTTAGAATGGAAAATGGAACCACAAAACAATAGAAGCTATGAAGGGCTTAGCAATCTACCCAATAAGATAGGTTTCGTAACCTCTATAATTAATGTGCTAAAAATAAGTGAACGTATATGGCGTGAAATAAACAAACAGACACAAAGCGATATCACCAACAAAGAGTACTGCACAATAGCAACAGTTAAAACAGTCTTAATATACAACTGGTGTATATTCAATAGTCACCCACTCAATGTTCTTATATGTAGTGTGTATGAGGGTAGAGTCTCAAACATTTTTTTCCACACAATGAACTTCTGATGATGACCAAAACACAGAATCCCTGGGCGCTGCTTGAATATGTAACGTGACATTGGCGTTCCTCCTGGAAAGAGAAAATCTGTGAACAGCCAAAACACAAGTGCAACACCGATTCAAAGTAGCAAAGTAATTTAATTAACAATCTTAATGCACATACATATGCACTTGCAAGAAAGTTAAAAACATAGGCATATCAGTAATACTTCCAGCTCGGCTGTGTCTCTGTAGCCGTTCGAGATCCAAAACGATCCCTCTGTTAAAAGAGCTCCACTGGTGTAAAATAGCCAAACCGAGGATAAAAGAGCTGAATCTTCTGATTAAAAACAACTCTGACTCAACGCTGTTTTCTCTGCCACCTTAGCAGACTTTATCAAGAGATTTTTTGAGTGTATACTATGTTTTAGAATCGACACAGTTTAAATACACCGCCTAGCAAACACACCCACTTATTGATTGGATGACGTAAATGACGTAACAGCCAATCAGGGCACTGCTAATTTAAGACCCCATAGGACTGGGTCTCCTTGTCTTTGCGGGTTGAATTTGATAATGCTATATGGCCACTATTTATATGGGCTTCTTAAACCACAATTGTGATGATACTGTTATGCAACCCAATTATTAGGTGGAAAGATATTTCAAATACTGTATTTCAAAACCGGATTGGCCGCAACGGTAATAAGGAGCCTTGCCAGTTCCGCGATATCCAGATTGTTACATGTATAACATAACAATCGAACAGGGCCCTTTTGATTAAACCCTATAAAACTGTAACTATTATTGTTACAGGAGAAACTACAATGTAGATGCAAAATAACATAAAGCCATTACTGAATAGGCTTATTCAGCCCCATGGATAATACAAATGCTAAATGGCCCATGTCGTATATATGACCTACAAGTATGATAATAAAACCATCCTTTCCTACCCCCCAAATACTAAGTATGGCTGTTTCACTGGTTTAGGGCTTTGACAGTACCGCCCTCCCCAATATATAGTGGGTGTGTTTTTACAAATAATTGCTACTATTAAACAATGTGATGTTACCTACATTTATTTGCGAAGTATAATAAAAATAATACATATAATTAGAAAGCACAATATATTTCATACATTACAGAACCACCATTAAATAAATAAAAGATTAAATTCCATGTTAAACATAAACCTCACATGTCCTAAAAAATACAGCATCCTATATAGCCTGATTTTACTAAGTTGATAAAATCTACTTAATCCATAAAGGCTTGAAGATCTAGATCTACATTCAGCCCATGAGTGGAAAGACTCTTTATTCTATGGATACATTTTGTCTCGCATTTCCGCAGGTTTAGCATGTTTTGTATACTGTTCCTTTCATGAAGAACTGTATACAAAAGCTGCTAAACCTGCGGAAATGCACGGATCTGGCAAGGCTCCTTATTACCGATGCAGCCAATCTGGTTTTGAAATATTTGAAATATCTTTCCACCTAATAATTGGGTCGCATAACAGTATCATCACAATTGTAGTTTAAGAAGCCAGTATAAAAATTGGCCATATATCATTATCAAATTCAACTTGCAATGACAAGGAGACCCAGTCCTATGGGGTCTTAAATTAGCAGTGCCCTGATTGGCTGTTTCATCACTCACATCATCAAATCAATAAGTGGGTGTGTTTGCTAGGCGGTGTATTTAAACTGTGTCGATTGTAAAGCATAGTATACACTCAAAAAATCTCTTGATAAAGTCTGCTAAGGTGGGAGAGGAAACGCGTTGAGTCATGGTTGTTTTTAATCAGAAGATTTCATATACAAAGAAATATCTTTTTACATATACTTAGAACATATTCCCCTATGTGAAAAACATTGGAATGTGAAATATTTACAGTAAATACATAGCTAAACAATTTATTAAAAATGAATATTGCATAAATATGACTTTTCATGTTTTCAACAAAGGGCTCAATGCACTTTATATATATATATATAAATATATATATATATATGTAAATGGGGTTCAATAGTGTGTGACATCATATGAGTAAGCATAGTAGGTTCAGTGGTCCAGAATGCATAGCTTTGTTTCTTTTAATATGTATAATTTGGCTGGTTAGAAGTAGCTGGCATTTTAGGATTGTAGATTCTGGGGTGATGCGGGATATTACTTTTTTTAATTAGCCCTTGGATATAACTGGAACTTTGAGTAAGATAAGGTTAAAGAGATACTAAACCCACATTTTTCTCTCATGTTTCAGATAGAGCATGCAATTTTAATCATCTTTCTAATTTACTCCTTTTATCAAATTGTCTTCATTCTCTTGGTATTTTTATTTGAAAAAGCATAAATGTAAACATTGGAGCCGGCTCATTTTTATTTCAGCACCCTGGATAGCTCTTGCTAATTGGTGGCTACATTTAGCCCCCAATCACCAAGTGTTACCCAAGCGCTGAACCAAATATGGGCCGGCTTGTAAGCTTACATTCCTCCTCTTGGTATCAAATAAAAATACTAACAGAATGAAGAAAAGTTGATAATAGGAGTAAATTAGAAAGTTGCTTAAAATTGCATGATTTTTCTGAATAAATCATTGGTTGTTCAAATCAGCCAATAGAATTTTAGAAGCTCTCATCCTATTGGCTGATTTGAACAGTCAATAGGATTTCAGAAGCTCTCATCCTATTGGCTGATTTGAATTTGAAGAATCAAATCAGCCAATAGGAATGCAAGGTACACCATTTTGATACAGGTACCTTGCATTCAACTTCAGTGTACCTCGGTGATGGTATGAAGAGGACTCTCCGCGCAGGATGTCATCGTCATCCAGGATAGATCTGTCCGCGCTGCCGGGATGAAGATAGAAGACGTCCCTGAGATGGATGAAGGTGTCGCTGCCTGGATGAAGACTTTTCGCCAACTGGATGGAGATAGATGTCCAGACTTCAAGAACCGTGGGTAGATTTTATAGGGTTAGTGTTAGGTTTTTTTTTTGTTTTTTTTTGGGTTGTTTTTTTTTTAGATCAGGGATGGCACCATAAAAGATCTGAATGCCATTTTAAGGGCAGTGAAAGGGCTGAATGCGCTTTTAAGGGCAATGCCCATTTAATGCCCCTTTAGGGGCAATGGGTAGCTTAGGTTTTTTTTAGAATTAGGTTTTTATTTTGGGGAGTTGGTTGGGTGGGTGGTTTTACTACTAGGGGGACTTTGTATTTTTTTCCAGGTTAAAGAGTCGTTTAACTTAGAGCAATGCCCTACAAAAGGCCCATTTAAGAGCTATTAAGTTAATTGTAGGTTAACAGAAGTTTTTATTTTGAGGGGTTATTTTTATAGGGCTATTAGAATAGGTGTAATTGTTTTTATTTTTGATAATTTCTTTATTATTTTTTGTAATCTTAAAGTTTTTTATTTTTCGTAATTTAGTGTTTAGTATTTTTTGTAATGTTAGATGTTTTAATTTTTTTCGTAGTATTAGGTTTTTTTAAATTTTTAATTTAGGTTTTTAATTGGTAGTTTTTTTTATTTTATTAGTATAGTTATGGTTTATAGTTTAAACTTATTTTTTTTTTATTTCACAGGTAAGTTTTTATTTATTTTAAGATAGTTATATTGTAATTTTAATTTAAAGTTAGGGGGCTGTTAGTTTTAGGGGTTAATAGTGTTTTGCGATGTGGGGGGGCGGCAGTTTAGGGGTTCAATATGTTTAGTTTAGTAGTTACGATGTGAGGGGATGTCGGTTTAGAGTTTAATAGGTTTATTTAGTGTTGGCGATGTCGGGGAGTGGCAGATTAGGGGTTAATAACTTTTATTAATGTCGGTGATGTCGGGGAGTGGCGGATTTGGGTTAATAATTTTTATTAGTGTCGGCGATGTCGGGCGGCAGATTAGGGGTGTTTAGACTAGGGGTTTATGTTAGGGTGTTAGGTTTAAATGTAATTTTCTTTTCCCAATAGACATCAATGGGGTTGCGTTACGGTGATCTCCATTCCGCGATCACAGGTGTTAGTGTTTTTCTAACACTTTCTCTCCATTGATGTCTATGGGGGAAGGAGTGCACCAGCATGTCAAGTCAGGCCTTGGTTTTTGAGCGGTATGGAGCTTAACGCACCATAACGCACAGAACAAGGCGGCTTTTCAGTAACTCATAATGGCAGTGCTATGTAAAGTGCAATAACGCAAATTTTTTGATATTATTTTCGCAACCTGTTTAGTGCAAAACTAGTAATCTAGGTGAATATTAGGTCTGCTTCACTAGCAGGCTCAGCCCATTGTTATGGGCATGTCCTTGGTGATGCTTTTAATGAGAAAAAAGCTACTTCAAATACAGAAATAAACAGGAAGGAACAATTTGCCACACATTCAATACACTTCAGTAGGCATAACAAGTAATTTGTAGCAAATTAAGTAGAAACAATTATTTTTTTCTTCTCACCAGAAATAAAACTTTATTTGAGTTTATGCAGTATACAAATTACATAAATAAAGAGAGAGAGACGAAATGAGCATTGCAAATTCCAAGAAGGAGTCCCTAGTCTGAATCCAAATCTGCATGGAGGTGTATAGCATTTATAGCCGTATATTTGATGGATTGGGGTATTTACCAATGAAAACAACAGAACAGGAAACATAGAATTTGATAGTAGATAAGAACCAAAAGGCTCATCAAGTCTACCCATATTAAATGTTACTTTTTCTAAGGATAAAAAATAGTCACAGTTGTGTCCAAATCGAGATGAACTTGAAACGTTCTGGTGAAGACTTGATAAAGGCCTCATAGTAGGCTGAAACGCATTGACCTCTGTATCCATTTGACATAGCAGCCCGAGTGATTTCTTCTGTAAATGGTGAGCGCATTACCTTTAGGATTCAATTTTTATACTGTTTGCGTAGTAGTCTTTTTTCCTTCCCATATAGGTTTTCCTTCATCAAAAGTGCTCAGAGTCGATGCCCGGTCTCCATCTGAATTCACCTTAAAGAACCGGATCTCCACCTGAACTTTAATGTCTCTATCCTCACCAGAACATTTCAAGTTCATCTCGATTTGGACACAACTGTGACTATTTTTTACTTACTTTTTCATTTTTTTGTACATTTTTTTCGTTTATTTACTTATATATTTTTTATATTTTTTCGTCTATACTCATATATATTTTTTACAGTACTGGGATTTTTTTCAGATTGGCCAATTCTGCACTTAAGTAATTGTCAAACTATTGTTATCTGTTCCTCGGCAACTGTTAATTGCTAATCTGTCCTATTTTGTTGCACTTTGTTGCACTCTACCGTAATATAATTGTTATATAATAAATATACTTTTAATTGTATCCACTCTTGAACCATATAGTTATTATTTTTATATTTTTCATGATTTTATTCACTACATTATTTCTACAATTTTATATCTCCTGAAGTACAGTATTGGTCTTTGTTTGTTACACGCCACTGGGCTTCACCCACTGACTTTATCACTAACACAGTATTAGTAAGTATCTTATGGGATATATATTTTGTCTTTATGTAAATCCTCTATATTCTCACATCTTTGACATATTATTCTATATAGTACACATTTATCGTCACCCTTCCATAGGTTTTATACTATCTTAAGTATTATTTACTAAATATTTATATGTACATTAACATTAGTTACATAAGCTATATCTATATATAACAGTTAACCTTATTACATATACATCCTTTTCTCTCTAAGGATGATTCTAGCTTTTATTCGTTTTTAGGCTAGGATACTCCTTAATATAATTTACTTATTCTACAAATAGTACATACAGCATTTGTAAATACCGTTATCAAGTGTATCTTCATTCCTATATTTCTATTTCCTCAGTAAACTTAAGCCTCCTTGGGGCGCTCCTTCATGTATTCATTAATTTATAACTATTCATCTGTACAATTTTGTTAGGCGATTGTCCAATAAGAAGTGAGCCTGTATACTTCTCCTTATTTTTGGCGCTGCCCCCTATCTCTGTATTAATGAAGCAGGGGTCTTAAGACCGCTGCTCCTTAACTGGTCGGCTGCCTCTGAGGCTGCGGACATGAATCCGTCTGATCCTATACGATCGGATTGATTGACACCCTCTGCTAGCAGATGAAACAGCAGGGGGCAGCATTACACAAGCAGCTCACCAGAACTGCTTGTGCAATGATAAATGTCATCAGCGTATACTGTCGGCATTTAGCAATGTCTGTCGGACATGATACGCTACAGCTAAAGTGGCATAAGAATCTTGCTTTTTCTACTACTAATACCACTCCCAATGCAACCAAGTATTTGACTGGCCTTACTGGCTGCAAGTCCCGTTCTTCTTTAGTTAAGTCAGTAATGTATCATTGAGACTATAATTGGCTTTTGGGTTTTTGGATCCTATATGCATAATTTTGCTCTTGGAAATATTACATTTCAGATCCCATTTATTTGCCCAGTCCTCAAGTTTTTTAATATCACTGTTAATTTGATCCACCACTCCTGGAACATCAACTCTGTATGATTGTATGTTGTATCATCAACAAACAAGCAAACCTTCCCCTAAAGCATACTTCCAATATTACTAATGAACATGTTAAATAAAACAGGCCCAAGAACTGACCCTTAGGGAACACCACTAGTAACTGTCCGCTCATTTGAATGTACTCCATTAATTGAAACCCTCTGCCTTCTATCCTTAAACCAGCATTCTATCCACTTAACAATCTTTGCATCTTTTCCAAGGCAATACATTTTGTGAATAAATTTGATGTGTTGAACAGTGTCAAATGCTTTGCTAAAGTCTAGATATGTAACATTGCGCAACTTCTCCCTGGTCTATTAATTTATTTACATGGTCAAAGAAATCAATTAAATTAGTCTGACGCAATCTTCCAGTAGTGAAACCATGCTGCCCCTTTGTCTTTTAAGTTGTTTGTCTGAAAGTAAGATCCAAGTATGACTGGCATATACTTAGCAGAATCTTCCCTGCTAAGGGAAAAGGGACTACATTGGTAATGTTCCAGTCTTTTGGAACAATTCCTATTAACAGTGTCTGATTAAATAAATCTGCTAATAGGGTAGCTATCACGAATCGAAGTTCTCTTAGAACCCTTGGATAAATATTATCTGGACCCACAGAATTATTTACTTTTATTTTTGATAAAGCCCCTGAAACCTCTTCCTCTGTAATAAGAAACATACAACTTACATTATTTAAAGTAACATTCCTTAATAGAATTTCACTATCTTTACATTCTGTTAAAAAAGGTTGAACAAATGTATTAATTTAGATAGTTTGCTATTTGTTTATCTTCTTCCACTACTCTATCATCAGTCTTGAGTCTCACAATCCCTCCATTAGTTTTTCTCTTTTTTACTGATATATCTAAAGAAGGTTTTGTCCCCATTTTTATAGATTTTGCTATTTTCTCTTCTGCATCAGCTTTATCCTTTCTGATTAATTGCTTTGTTATCTTTTGTTGGGTTCTACATTTTTCCCTATCCTCTTCTGAGCTAGTAAGTTTGCATTTTGTAATAGACTTTCATTTTTGTCTTAACTGCATGTGCTACTTTCCTTGAAAACCTTATTGGTTTTCTTTTTTTTTTACTTTTACAAACAAGCCGGATACAATGCTTAGTTGTATCTAGAATAGCATTTTTAAAATATCCCACTATTCTTGTACTCCTGTAATCTGTGCCATCAATTTTAGAGATTCATTTAGGTATTTGCACATGAAAGAAAAATCAGCTGTTCTAAATTTTAAAACTTTTTGTTTAACAATGGTTGCACAATATGTTTGCTGAATATTAAACCATACAGACTGATAATCATTTTAGCCTTAGTTCTCACCACAGACACTTCAGATAATATATCAGTGTTTGTAATTACTAAATCTAATATATTTCCTTTACGTGTTAGTTCTTTTACTAGTTGTTAAAGAGATTCCCCTTGCAAAGATTCCAGAATATACTTCTAAATGATTTAGCATTGGGTACTCTTCAGTCTACATCAGGCATTTTAATGTCTCCCACTATTATGACCTTGCTCTCCATTGTAATTTTGGCTATTTCATCAATTAGTAGTTGATCTGATGCTTCATCCTGTAATGGAGGCCTATATACTACCCCTTTTCTAAACACCTGTTTCCCTTCAGTTTCTATAGTTAACCAAATAAATAGGCTTAAAATTGGTATGTATCACTGTTCAAGTAGATAGTTGTAAACAATTTAAGCCTCAGAAACAACTTATTATAAAATATTGGGCACCACTGTAAAACAATATAGAATGAGAAATAACATTGTTTATATAAAGCTTTATTGTCAACTTACTCTATCAGACCAATCAAAAAGAGTCACAAGAGGTTTATGTGCCTCAACTGTTTTTCACATTTATTTAAAATTATAGTACAGTATCCCTTTAATGTGGGGGTTTCTTTTGCAGATGTCATGATAAGCATCTCTTGTCATGTGGTTTGTATTAGGCAGAAGGTTCATGGGGGCCCATGGTTAAATGCCACTGCTATCACTTTTGTGTCTCCATGGAATGTATAATTGAAAATCATTAATCCTATAATTGGATTAACATTATGACAGTTTAATTTAATTCATGTGAGATAGTGGAGATAAAAGTTGATACATTGGTAAACTTTGATTTACTATGTTACTTGTATTGTATCTGATATTACCATTCCTGAAGAGTCTGGGTATTGAGAGTTCTTATAAGAACATTATAAAAACCATAAAATAAATGGACCAGTAAGTCTTTTCAAGATGCATTTAGTTATCTATAATCTGATATTGCTGTGCTCAATGAGTGGAGCTCAACCTGTAAGACAAGCTGTGCCAAGGAGAAGAGAATAATGAGAGGGGTCCAGCTTGTTTCAGGGGCTGTTTCTGCTAGAGGGAGAGTTAGAGGGACCTAGCCAGTGGAATTGTCTGGTAATGAGTGTTATGAGTGAGTGGAGCCTAGTTTTGGCACTAGGTTGTGGTACTTCAGCCATACTCCTAGGTCTGACAATAGACAAGGAGGTGGTGTTGGTATTTTACTTTCCTCTCGTTGCACCTTTCAACAAATATGGCCCTTCTCTTCCCTCACATTTTCTTCATTTGAAACACACATGATTCACTTATTCTCTCCCCTCTCTTTACAGTCATATACCACCCCCCCTGGCTCCGCAGCTCTATTTCTAGATCACTTTGCCGCCTGACTACCTTACTTTCTTTTCTCGGATTCCCCTGCCCTTATTCTCGGTGACTTCAACCTCCCTGTTGATAATCCAACTGCCTCCTCTGCAAAACAACTTCTGCAACTCACTTCCACTTTCGGCCTGTCACAATGGACTGACTCGCCCACTCACAAAGATGGTCCCTCCCTTGATCTGATTTTCAACTATCGATGCACTATCTCAAACTTCACAAACTCACCTTTTCCTCCTTCTGACCACCACCTCCTCACTTGTAACATCACCTCCCTCCTAACAACTCTCCCTCCTTCTACCCCTCAGATTAAACTTCACAGAAGTATCAAGTCACTAGATAAGCAACAGCTCACTAGCTCTCCTGAACCTCTTCTCTCTTCTATCCCTTCTTTTTTCTGTCCTGATGAATCTGCCACTATAACTCTACCCTTACATCGGTCCTTGATAATCTGGCCCCACCTGCAGCTGTAACAAAGTGGTGAAGAATAAAAACCTCCTCTTTATTTAGAAACAAGTAAAAAAGTACTGGGTCCTGCCAACAAAAGAAACCCTGTGAATGCAACTCATTTCTCAGTGTTTTTCATGCCTGATGAAACAGCAGCACAATGGCTGAGAAACAATCTTGTAACACCGCAATCTTATTTGAACATCTACCATGTTGTGAGGGAGTGGGTTAATGCCTTACAGTTTCAGTACCATTAAAATCCAGTATAAGAAGATATCTTAAGTCCTTTTAATATAAACCCGTAGTCTCCATCTTGTTTTAAGATCATGCCAAATCAGAAACGGCACATTTACAAACAATAACAATATTGTTACAAACAACACTTGAACAAAGTTTTTCATTTAAAAGAGGTGTGAAAGGGCTATTGTATCTATCAGTTTTGGGTGATCTTCCAGTTTCTTTTGCTATAACAGGTGTTGATGTTGAAAAAGTGTTAGTGTCTGTGGGCTTTTAATGCACAAATCCATTTTGCATTGTGATCACTCAAAGATCAATCAAGGCAGAAATAAAAAAATGGATGTTAACTATTGGTTTTCGAACTGAGTGTATGTAAAAGGCCTATTTAAGAGGAGAGTGGCACCACCTTAAAACATATTTTTATAGGTTGGTGTGTATAATAGTTTACACTGTTAAACATACCTTGTGCCCTCCAACCCCCCCCCACCTTTTTTTCCTCTTCTCTCCATCGCTTGAACACACACTGTTAGAAG
The DNA here is from genome assembly GCF_027579735.1 of Bombina bombina. Lineage (NCBI taxonomy): Eukaryota > Metazoa > Chordata > Amphibia > Anura > Bombinatoridae > Bombina > Bombina bombina. The sequence continues at coordinate 1,279,303,395 of NC_069500.1, forward strand.
CTTGGTGTGGGGTTGTCAGGGTTTTCCCTGCTTTATTTGCCATGTGCTGCTGGCAGCCATTTTACTCACCTCTCTTGCTGACTCTGGTGCATAGCAGTGACGTGCTGTCATAGGAGGCATTTATATTTTTTTAAAGTTTATAAAAAAAAATTGTTCCCCTGGGTATCCCCCCCCCCCGAATGCAGACTCCGCCATGAATGTACTAGCAACTGAGCAACAAGATGATGTGTTTGCATCCATATTGCGCAATAAAGGAGAGGCTGTGAGCCGGTCAGCTCCCCTCCATTGCGCAACATAGATGGCTTTCTAAATTTTTCTATGAGCAGCATGAGGGTGCTTATTGGCTCTTTGCCGCCCACATGCTGCCAACAGAGGCTGCTCTCTAAAAAGCCTTGAGCCAATCAGAGGACAGGTACCGGAGCAGAGTGTCACGTGACTGTGACTGTCAGTGTCTCTGGAGGCGTGTTCCTGTCTAGGAGTAGGACTGGTGGCGGGAAGTGAAAAAAAGTGGACCTGCCCTGGACGGTGGTGAAGACGGCAGTCAGTTAAGGTAAGAAATGATTTTAATTATTTTTTTAGCGGCCACCGTCTGAGAGTAACTACAGTGCAGTGAATCAGTGTTAATCCTAAAAGCAGGGGGACACTAATGTTAGCGGCAGAAACAGAGGCTTATTTACATTACATACACATGCAGCAGCAGGAGTCATGCAGCCCCAACTTTTTATACTCACAAACACGCCTGGCTCCTGAGCGGTCAGACAGGCAGTGGTATGCTGCACTGCTACAGTACTGTTTGCCTCCATATGTCAGCGGATTGCAGAATAGTAAGGGAGGTTCAGGAAGTCGGATCCCCCTGCCCACAGTAAGAGACCAGGTTGCGAGGTCTCCTGAATGCTGCACCTGCAAGGATGTGTCAATGAGCAGCCGACTGGGGAGATTGTCAGCTAGCAGCTCCTTCCACAACAGCAACAGCGTGCTATCTGACAGCTGAGCTGAGCTGACAATTTCCCCAGCCTAATATGTGTCTGACTCTGTATTGAATCTGATTATCTGAGACTGTGTGCACTGTGTATGAGCCTCTTATGGCTATGTGTTGTCACTCAACTGTGTATCATAGCTCAATTGAAATGTGAGTGACACGTGTAAGAATTGTTTTAAGACTTGCTCAGTGTGCTGCTTCCGTTAAAAATGAAGGGTTACTGGCAGGGAGAGAGCTGCAGAGCACAACTTTCCTCCCCACATCCTGCTGCTTCTCTTTACTGTGGGCTCAGTACACTCTATACTGCATTAAAAAAGCAATTAAAAAAAACTTGCTACTTTTAACCCTTAGCTACCAGAGAGTACTGCAACTGTAAACTGTATTGCAGCCTTTCTGGCAACTATGGGGTTAATTACACTCCAACTTCTAGCTACCGGGCAGTAGCTTACATGGGAGGGCTTGTTGCTTCAAGCTTCACTGCATCATCATCCTGTCTCTTGCTGAAGTGAGTATGCTCTGCTTTCATTTTGTTTTTTTAACAAGTGTGAATATTGCACCTAAATATTTAACAGTCTAATTTACAATGGACTAGTATGAAGTTTGTACAGAATAGTATATTCTGAATAGCTACTAAAATAGCCAGTGGTAATACATCTATTTGTAATATAGTGTGGTAATACATCTATTTGTAATATATGTGTGTGTAGTGACTGTGTGTATGTGTATATATTTATACTTTCTTATATATTTAGTCTTTAAAGGATGTGTAAACTTGTTATTGGTGGTACATCTATTTTAATGTGTGTGTAGTGACTGTGTTTGTGTATATATATATATATATATATATATATATAGGCTTACCAGAAGTCCCACTTTTGCTGGGATTGTCCCGGTTTGGAGGCGCTGTCCCAGTGTCCCACCCAGTTGTTCATTCTGTCCCAGTAGGGTTGCCACCTCCAGGTTTCAAATCATGTGTCCGGGTTTCAGACCACCTGAAACCCAGACACATTATTCAAAATGACTGGCCTGTGGCTCTCCAGCATAGTTGGATACTGGTACTTTGTTACATACAGCTCTGCTTAGCTTAAAGGGACAGTATACTGTAAAATAGTTTTCCCTTAATGTGTTTACAATTGCTTTTTTTTACCAACTGCGGAGTAAAAAATGTATGAAAATTAGCTTTTTAAGGTTTATTTGTGAATATTAAAGCTCTGATTTTGTGTTTTGAAGCCACAACCTAATAAAATAGGTTGAGCTTGTAGGTATAATCAGATCTCATTACTGTATCACATTGTGTACATAAACAGGTTTCTTAATCTTATATCCTTCCATAAAACAATCACCAGTACTTGGAGAGAACAATGGAAAATCAGCATTTTATTACCTTTTTCTCTGCTATATCCTGCTGGGAGTATAATTTCTTCTGCTGGCTGTGTTTACAAAGCTTATCTATAGCTGGGACCTGTGGCCACAAACTTTCAGAATAGGTGGGAATACCACATGCTAAATCAACTATTTCAAATGCCAATATAAGGGTAAAGGATCTACTTGTAAATAATTTAATACACTCCAGCAGGTAAAGTGTATCATTGGGAACAAATTAAAGGGGAGAAATTTTTTGAGTAAACTGTCCCTTTAACGTTCGTGTCCTTCAAAGTTTACATTTAGTAATACAGGCTGAGTGAGCAGCATAGGGTTTTTTTTATTTTTTAGTACTACTTGGTTTATTTTTCTAAGAATTTAACACCCCCCCCCTGACCCTTGGTGTCATTGCCGGTAATACACCTTTAGGGGAATCATATGGGTATGACTAGGAAGTACAGACAGGCAGGATTTTTGGCCTGGATCTTGATTTACTTCATGCAGGATAGCATTTTGGCTATAATCTTCCTGCATTATGGTATAGAGTAGCCTCTTAAACAGCTTTAGCAGGTACGTGTTTCTTTTTTACTTTAATTCAATGTTGTATTTATGCCTTATCAGTATTTGGCTCTGTTCCTTAATTAGACACATAAAACACATATTACACTGCAGATATTAAATTGTGAAATTGATAATTATGAAAGTGATAATTATGCTTGATGTTTGGCATTATTTAGATTCTGAGATTTAGATTAATGATTTATTTGCCATGACAACGTAATGGTGCCTTTTTCACTAGAGGGTGGTGTTATGGTCTATTTAAACTGTGTGATTCACTTGTTTGACTGAGGAAGGGTAGAGTATCCACAAAACATTACACACATAAAAGCTACTACTTTAAAAGGACCGGTAATTGCCATGCCCCCTTGACCACGCTCCTGACCACACCCCCACTGGCACCGCACCAGGTGGTTCCAGTTTCACCTCTAAAAATTATGGTAAGCCTATATATATACATAAGAACACTATGAATGTAAAAGCGCTCACAGTTACCTATAAGAACAAATGTAAATCAAAAGTACCTGTAACTTGTTTGTTGATCTCAGTCACAATGGGGAGCAAATGAGAGTAGTATGGCGGAGATCTGCAGCTGTGGCGTCAGAGCCGGTCTGTAATCAGCATCCAAAAAAGAGCAATATGTATTCCACAAGTTTAGACACCACACAAAGCAGACTGCAGTGATCAAGTGCGCAACTGCACGAAACATGTCTGCGTCTGGTCTGGATCGCTGACACTGTGTCTCAAGATTTTTAGTGCTTTATTACAGCTGTGTTTAAGCTGTTATGTTTTTACTTTTGGCTACAATAAAGGAAGTTTTATCATACTGAGGAGATTTTTTGCGCTTTGTGTGGTGTCTAAACTTGTGGAATATATATATATATACACACACACACTTCTATATTTTGTCTTTAATGGATGTAAAATTGTTATAGGTGATACATCTATTTGGAGTGTGTGTGTATATGTATGTCTGTTTTTTTTAATATATATATATGACTCAGTGTATGTTTGTATCCTCAGTCCTAGAGGTATCAGTGTATGTGTGTATCCTCAGTCCTACTGATATCAGTGTATGTGTGTATACTCAGTCATACTGATATCAGTGTATGTGTGTATCCTCAGTCCTACTGATGTCAGTGTATGTGTGTATCCTCAGTCCTACTGATGTCAGTGTATGTGTGTATCCTCAGTCATACTGATATCAGTGTATGTGTGTGTAACACCCTTTCCTGACCTTCCCTGAGGTGGGTGATAGTGTAATGCTGTCTACCTGTTTCGTGTATGAGAACTAAGCCTCCGCAGAGTGGGAGTAGGAGGGGGGTTGAAATCAGGTATATAAGGGATGCCTGTATGACACAGTGCCTCCACCTATAGGGGACACCCTAGAATAATAGGGTGTGGGGTCCTATAAGATTTTAGTAAAAAAAGAAAACAAGTAATAACCACACAAGAAATCTTCAAATAAAATGTTGCTTTGATTATTATAAAGTGTTTAACCAATAACATACAGTGCAACAAATACAAATAATAATATTAATCACAATATCTTCTTATGACATCAGTATACCTTTTTTTTAACTCAGAAGTCCTTCATGAGCTCATGAAATAACAACATAACTGTTGCTGTAAAATACTTTGAGGTGGTACTGTACAATGCAATTTCATATACTTAATAGAATTTAGTTGAGGTAATTATCCCTTGCTGCTTGTGAACGAAGCTAGAGAGCGCTGCTTGTGATCGATGCAGTGCTCAAGAAAACTTCTCCTCAGAAATACTGAATAACATAAGTCTCTACCTTATTACTGAATTTCAGCAATCCACTTGCCTTATACTGCAAAGTCAGTCACTCTTTTACTACAAACAGCTACAGAAATCTCACAGTTATGCCCTTATGTAATGTAGCTTTATAAATCCAGTCAGTGTATTTGTGCAAACTGTTCAGGCAGAATAACTTCTAGAATATTCTCTGGGTTATCTCTTTAATATACATCACACTCAGTTACTTCCTTATGTAATGCAGCTGTGCAATCCATTTAGTGTATTTATGCAAACTGTTTAGGCAGAATAACTTCTAGAATATTCTCTGGGTTATCTCTTTAATATACAACAACTCTGCAGCACATCACACTCAGTTACTTCCTTATGTAATGTAGCTGTGCAATCCATTTAGTGTATTTATGCAAACTGTTCAGGCAGAATAACTTCTAGAATATTCTCTGGGTTATCTCTTTAATATACAACAACTCTGCAGCACATCACACTCAGTTACTTCCTTATGTAATGCAGGTGTGCAATCCATTTAGTGTATTTATGCAAACTGTTCAGGCAGAATAACTTCTAAAATATTCTCTGGGTTATCTCTTTAATATACAAGAACTCTGCAGCACATCAGATATGACTAGTATATCTTTTCTCTTGCATTTAGTTAACATGAAGTTATGAAGATCTTAAAACAGCAGATAATGGCTGACACTCACAGTACAAATAAAAGGTTCAAACGTCTGTCTGCAGCAGCCACATGTAGCAATGTCTGAACTGTCTCTGGAGTCCATGCATTAGTCTGAATAACTTCTTTCAGCTTGGAAACAACAACTTTCTTCCCCCATCTCCAAGTCTGTGCAAAGCTCCACACTTCTCTTAACACCTAAGAAATCTCCTCAGCACTAACAACTCCTCCCCCTTCCCAGATGGCATTTCTCTTCCTCAATACAACTATTACAGCAGCCATCTTGGGTAAGGGCAAGGTCCTTACATACTCCCCCCCCCCCAAAAAAACTTGCTGTCCCCAGCAAGGGGTACAAGAGCAACACATCAATACATTTTCTTTAGCAAGTCTACTAACAAAATCACATATTCATCATGAGTCAAATTATGGTTAGGGTATACATCTTTCAAAACACATCGTACAGCAGATGTTAGAGCAGGCAACAAGGGTTCAACATTATAACCAGGGTTTCCTAGTGATTCATATGTCAATTTCTTTGGGGGGTGTCTCTTTCTTGCTGGTCTTTTCTCTCTATAGGGACTTCTACTATCATAATGTAAAGGGTTTGGAGATTCCCTATCTGGTATAGGACTATTAGGGAAGGATGGCATATCAGGTTCAGAGGTTGGGGCAACAGAGGAGGCATGCTCATCATTATAGGTCTCTCTTTGCAATGGAGATCTCATTTCAGGGTCCGATTGAATTGATGAGTCTTCATGTGGGATACTATATTCATTATTAATTGACATGCTTGGGCCTTGGTCCTCATGATATGTAACATCATGCTGGAATTGAGGTATAGGCAACAAATGATTCCGATGCCATGTCTTCACAACACCATTTTCATCTGCTATCTGAAAAACTGGAAGACCTGGCAATTGTCTGACTATTCTATAGATACTATTCCTCCATCTAGGAGCTAACTTGTGCTTGCCTGGTATCCCTAAATTCCGTAAAAGGACATGGTCTCCTGGTTGCAAATCCTGATGTTTTATTCTCTTGTCATATCGTTGCTTATTAGCCTCATTTAATCGAGCAGTAGCTTCTTCAGCCAACTTATAAGCTGTTTGTAAACTCTCCTGCAATCGCCTGACATACTGATAGTGACTCTTATGAGAAACTACATCTGATGACACCCCTAACTGGAGATCTATAGGTAGTCTCGCTTCTCTCCCAAACATAAGGAAGCATGGTGAATAACCTGTGGAATCATGTCGGGTGCAGTTGTAGGCATGAACTAGTGCTTCTACTTGACGACTCCAAGTTCTCTTTTCAGACTCTGGCAGGGTCCCTAACATATTTAGCAAAGTTCTGTTAAACCTCTCAGGCAAAGCATCTCCTTCTGGATGATAGGGAGAAGTTCTTGCCTTCTTAATTCCCAAAACATTCATCATTTCTTTAATGAGGCGACTCTCAAAGTCTCTACCTTGATCAGAATGCAGTTTCTTAGGAAGACCATAATGAATGAAAAACCTTTCCCAAAGAACTCTAGCCACTGTACTAGCCTTCAGGTCCTTTGTTGGGAAGGCTTGAGCATAACGGGTATAGTGATCTGTTACAATAAGAACATTTCCAATGCCACAAGAATCTGGCTCAATGCACAAAAAATCCATGCAAACAAGATCCATTGGGCCTTCACTTTTCAGATGACCCATAGAGGCAGCTCAAGTTGGAAGAGTTTTCCTCTGTACACATCGAAAATATTTATGAATGTAGTTTTCTACATACTCTCTCATCTTTGGCCAATAACATCTATCCTGCAAGAGGCCAAACGTTTTTTCTATCCCAAAATGTCCATGCTGATCATGCAAGGATGACAGAACAAGTTTTCTTAGTTTGGCAGGTAACACCAATTGTCTTCGATCTGGATTATTGTGGTATTTAACTACTCGAAACAGAAGTCCATCTTGAATTTGAAACTCATCCCACTCTCTATTTAGTGGACCAGACCATTCCCTAGGAATTCTCTTCAGTAAGTGTGGGCTATCAGTTTGAACAGCTTTTCGAAGTAGTCCAATTAAAGGATCTTGTTCCTGTGCATTTATTAATTCTTCAGGAGGTATTCGAGACCATCTGGCTAATTCCACTACAGATGGTTTACAATAATATACAGGCAGAGCTTGTGGATGACATCCCAATGAATCTACTGCTCTCAAATCTGAAAAAACAGAGGTTTCGTCTTTGAAGACACTGGTTTGGCAGAATGCTCTCACACCAAGTGAAGGAATTTCTTCCCATTGAGAATCACCTGTTTGTTCTGGTAGTCCTGGTCGTCGGGACATTGCATCAGCCCCTATATTCTTAGGCCCTGGCTTGTAACGTAACTTAGAGGTGTAATTTGATAGTGCAGCCAACCACCGATGACCGGTTGCATCCAACTTTGCTGTAGTCAAGATGTAGGTAAGTGGATTATTATCCGTTCGAACTTCAAATTTTACTCCATAAAGGTAATCGTGGAGTTTATCCACTACTGCCCATTTCAGAGCCAAGAACTCAAGCTTGTGGACTGGATAATTCTGTTCACTCTTAGACAAACTCCTACTTAGATAAACAACAGGTCTCAACCCTCCAGGGTACTCTTGGTGTAAAACTGCCCCCAAACCCACATAGCTAGCATCTATATGTAGCACATAAGGTTTCTCGGGATCTGCATAGGCCAAGACAGGTGCCTCAGTTAAATTTTTCTTTAAATTCTCAAACGCTTTGGAGCACTCTGATGTCCACTGAGTTCCCAAAGGAGTTTTTGCATTTAGTGGCTTTTTAGGATCATCTTCACTATGTTTCAGCAAGTCGTTTAGGGGTCGAGCTAACTGGGAGTATCCTTTCACAAATCTTTGATAGTATCCACAAAATTCAAGGTATGATCGAAGTTCACCAATGTTGTTAGGCTGTGGCCATGCGGTTACTGCTTCCACCTTAGCAGGGTCTGTAGACACCCCTTCTGCCGAGACCACATGACCTACATAGGTCACAGATGATTGCCCAAATCTACATTTCTCCGGACTTAACTTTACGCCTTCTTCGTGAAGACGATCCAATACTTTCAGCAACCTTGTCTCATGTTCTTCCAAAGTACTACCGAATACAATAAGGTCATCTAGATAGACAAGACACTCACGTCCATTCATATCTCCCACAGTACGTTCCATTAGCCTTTGGAATGTGGCTGGAGCTCCACAGATCCCTTGTGGCATCCGTGTAAACTGATAGAATCCTAGTGGACAAATAAAAGCTGTCTTCTCTTGGTCTTCTTCAGTCATCCCTACCTGAAAAAAGCCAGATCTCAGATCCAGAACACTGAACCAGCGGCTTCCATTAAGACAATGTAAAATCTCTTCAATTCGAGGTAGGTCATATTGGTCAGGTATAGTTTTTCGATTGAGAGTCCGATAGTCAATGCACAAACGTATGGACCCATTCTTCTTTCTAACCACTACAATGGGTGAAGCCCATGGCCTGCGAGAAGGAACAATTATTCCAGCTTTTTCCATCTCAGCCAAAATGGCACGAACATCCTCAACATCACTAAGAGGCAATCTCCTAGAGCGTTCCCTAAAAGGGGCAGAATCTGTTAGGCGAATGGTATGAAGCATATGTTTTGAACGTCCTACATCCATTTCTGCAGCAGAAAAAACTCCTGCACGGGCCTTCATAGCCTTCTGCAACTGCTCACATGCCTCCTTAGGCATTGTAGATCCTTCAAAGTTAAATTGTAGTTTTTCTGTTTCTGTTTTTGAGAGAGAGAAACATTTACGAATAGCCAATGATGAGTCTACTACTGGATAAAGATATCCCAAAGTCTGATTAAAATCAATACCAACAGGGTATGGGGCCAAATTTTGGACCTTAACACTTAGCCACTGTGGTGGAGGCCCATCCTTTCTTCTGTGTAAGATTTCAGGTACCAAAATCCAACCCTGCTTGGTTCTTCTTCATCTGGCGTTTCAAGAATAAAACAGTCCTCTTTGGGTCTGCCGTCAGGGTACACCACCAAACATTTTAACTCTTTCATCCCTCCTGGGGAAATGTAAGTCACTCCGGCAGAACGGTTGTAGCACTGACCAGAATATTGTCTCAAAGATATCTTTTCAACCTCCTGACATAAAGTTGGGTGTAATGACTTGTCTATGTCTTGCCCCCCAACCTCCATCATGAATTTCCGTAGCAAAGATTGTACATATTTTGTGTTGGTCCCTAGAATTATAGGGGCTTCGGAATCTTTGCAGGTTTCTGGGCAGATTAAAGCCTTCACTTTCATGGGGTATATCATACTAGTATGTAACTGGACTATACTAATGACTACAGTGACAACTCCATCAACAGCACACCTATTTCCACCCACACCTCTTAAATCAATTTGAGAGGGAGGCTTGATTTTAAGATGTTTAAGGTAAGTATCATAAAAACTACGATAGATTATGGTGCATTGAGATCCAGTGTCCAACAGCGCCTGTGTAGAAATGTTACAAACTTTTACTCCAATAAAAGCCCTTGGCCCAGCTACATCATCTTCAGATAAATCAAAGGAAATATCAGTCATTCCCTTCTTCTGAGGGACTGTAAGGCTTCCCAAAAAATCACCAGCATATGAATGTATTTTGCTGGGGCAATCCTTTGAGAAATGGCCTCTCTCTCCACAAGTGAAACAACTCCCTTTTGGTCGAGTAGTATTTTGGAGTTTTACAGGTAGTTTTGCTCTCTCCAACTCAGCCTTTACTTGGTCAGGCAGTCCATTCTCCATAAGCTCTTTCAACAAAGAATCTGCATTTCTGGAGTCTTCTAATTTTTTGTTAGTCTCACTTTTACCTATGCAAGATTCGCCAGATTTATGCACAGTGTGGAAACTCATTTCCTCTTCTTGAGTCCTTATCATAGGCATAAGGGCCTCCAATTCTTTTGGTGCTTGAGAGTGCAATTGGGCTCTAAGAAAGATGGCTATTGGGTGGTCTGGTATAATGCCACGAAGGAACTGATCTTGCCTCCGTTTATTCATATCTTGTCGGGTCACTACCCCTTTTCGAACCAATAATACAAGCTGCTCATGTAATCTTAATAGAAAGTCAGACATCTTCTCTGTCTCTCGCTGCTTAAGTAACCGAAACTTATACAAGAGATCTTCTGGATCTTCAAATAGACTATATAAGGTCTTTAAGAAAGAGATTAACTCTACAGCAGTAACTTCAGGGTGTTCCTCTCTATGGTGTTGCAACAATACTTGTGCTGGTGGCCTAACACTTTCTAAGAGGCGGACAGGCTTCACTGTCTCTGGGCAACTCCATTCTTGCAGCACCATGTTAGCATGATCACACCATGCTGCAATACCCTCCTCTCCTAAGGGTACAGGAAGGCTTCCTGAAAATATCTTTAGTTTCCGGTAACTGTATGTATGTGAGCTGTCTGTGATGCTTGTAGCCAACATCTTCAGAACTTCAGATAGACTAGACTACATATTAGATTCATTTTGAGATCCTCTAACACCCTGAACTTCATTTTCCTTGACTATATGCAGTTCTTATTTTATGGCATAAATGAGGGGTAGTCTGACTGAAGGTAGCCCTAGTAGCTGTAGCTCAGAGGGGTTGGGTACTTTTAAGAAACATTGGTTGGTGTCTATTAATATGCTACCCCAAGTGTCATCTGGTACTCTTTTGAATGCTACTATCTTAAGGTACTCTCTTAGTTGAAGTGCTCTCTGGAGTGACTCACATAGTTTATCTCGACTGGTTCCTACTGGTATCCAAGTCACAGCCACTGCCTGCTCAATTGGTACCTTTTCCTGCATTGCCCACTCTCTCACTTCTTCTAATTTTAAAAGATGCATCTCTTCTGATTTTGCCCCGCCTCTCGATCTCAGCAGTGCCTCCATCTGTAACACCCTTTCCTGACCTTCCCTGAGGTTGGTGATAGTGTAATGCTGTCTACCTGTTTCGTGTATGAGAATTAAGCCTCCGCAGAGTGGGAGTAGGAGGGGGGTTGAAATCAGGTATATAAGGGATGCCTGTATGACGCAGTGCCTCCACCTATAGGGGACACCCTAGAATAATAGGGTGTGGGGTCCTATAAGATTTTAGTACAAAAAGAAAACAAGTAATAACCACATAAGAAATCTTCAAATAAAATGTTGCTTTGATTATTATAAAGTGTTTAACCAATAACATACAGTGCAACAAATACAAATAATAATATTAATCACAATATCTTCTTATGACATCAGTATACCTTTTTTTAACTCAGAAGTCCTTCATGAGCTCATGAAATAATAACATAACTGTTGGTGTAAAATACTTTGAGGTGGTACTGTACAATGCAATTTCATATACTTAATAGAATTTAGTTGAGGTAATTATACCTTGCTGCTTGTGAACGAAGCTAGAGAGCGCTGCTTGTGATCGATGCAGTGCTCAAGAAAACTTCTCCTCAGAAATACTGAATAACATAAATCTCTACCTTATTACTGAATTTCAGCAATCCACTTGCCTTATACTGCAAAGTCAGTCACTCTTTTACTACAAACAGCTGCAGAAATCTCACAGTTATGCCCTTATGTAATGTAGCTTTATAAATCCAGTCAGTGTATTTGTGCAAACTGTTCAGGCAGAATAACTTCTAGAATATTCTCTGGGTTATCTCTTTAATATACATCACACTCAGTTACTTCCTTATGTAATGCAGCTGTGCAATCCATTTAGTGTATTTATGCAAACTGTTCAGGCAGAATAACTTCTAGAATATTCTCTGGGTTATCTCTTTAATATACAACAACTCTGCAGCACATCACACTCAGTTACTTCCTTATGTAATGCAGCTGTGCAATCCATTTAGTGTATTTATGCAAACTGTTCAGGCAGAATAACTTCTAAAATATTCTCTGGGTTATCTCTTTAATATACAAGAACTCTGCAGCACATCAGATATGACTAGTATATCTTTTCTCTTGCATTTAGTTAACATGAAGTTATGAAGATCTTAAAACAGCAGATAATGGCTGACACTCACAGTACAAATAAAAGGTTCAAACTTCTGTCTGCAGCAGCCACATGTAGCAATGTCTGAACTGTCTCTGGAATCCATGCATTAGTCTGAATAACTTCTTTCAGCTTGGAAACAGCGACTTTCTTCCCCCATCTCCAAGTCTGTGCAAAGCTCCACACTTCTCTTAACACCTAAGAAATCTCCTCAGCACTAACAACTCCTCCCCCTTCCCAGATGGCATTTCTCTTCCTCAATACAACTATTACAGCAGCCATCTTGGGTAAGGGCAAGGTCCTTACATGTGTATCCTCAGTCCTACTGATGTCAGTGTATGTGTTGTATCCTCAGTCCTACTGATGTCAGTGTATGTGTGTATCCTCAGTCATACTGATATCAGTGTATGTGTGTATCCTCAGTCCTACTGATGTCAGTGTATGTGTGTATCCTCAGTCCTACTGATGTCAGTGTATGTGTGTATCCTCAGTCATACTGATATCAGTGTATGTGTGTATCCTCAGTCCTACTGATGTCAGTGTATGTGTGTATCCTCAGTCCTACTGATGTCAGTGTATGTGTGTATCCTCAGTCATACTGATATCAGTGTATGTGTGTATCCTCAGTCCTACTGATGTCAGTGTATGTGTGTATCCTTAGTCCTACTGATGTCAGTGTATGTGTTGTATCCTCAGTCCTAGAGGTGTCAGTGTATGTGTGTATCCTCAGTCCTAGAGGTGTCAGTGTATGTGTGTAGCCTCAGTCCTAAAGGTATCAGTTTATGTGTTGTATCCTCAGTCCTAGAGGTGTCAGTGTATGTGTGTATCCTCAGCTCTAGAGGTGGCAGTATATGTGTGTATCCTCACTCCTAGAGGTGTCAATGTAGGTGTTTATCCTCAGTTCTAGAAGTGTCAGTGTATGTGTTGTATCCTCAGCCCTAGAGGTGTCAGTGTATGTAGTATCCTCAGCCCTAGAGGTGTCAGTGTATGTGTGTAGCCTCAGTCCTGGAGCTGTCGGTGTATGTGTGTATTTTTCTTTTATGATTCAGATCAGGTATACAATTAATTAGAAAATTTACAATTTACTTCTATTATTTAATGTGCTTCCTTCTCTTGTTATCCTTTGCTGAAAGGTTTATCTAGGAAAGCTCAGGAGCAGCAAAGAACCTAGGTTCTAGCTGCTGATTGGTGGCTGCATCTATAAACCGATTGTCATTGGCTCACCCATGTGTTCAGTTAGAAACCTGTAGTGCATTGCTGCTATTTCAAATGATACAAAGAGAATGAAGGAGATTAGATAAAAGAAGTAAACTGGAAAGTAGTTTCAAATAATTGTCTGTTCTACCTAAATCATGAAATAAAAATGTAGGGTTTCATGTCCCTTTAAGAAATACAATTGCAGTTGCTTTGTAAGGAAGGATAAAAACTAATAGAGAATACAAATCATGGATTGTGTTACTTAAAGGGATAGGAAAGTCAAAATTAAACTTGAATGTTTGAGATAGAGCATGTCATTTTAAGACACTTTTAAATTCACTTTTATTTTCAAATGTGCCTTTTTTTTCTTAGTATCCCTTGTTGAAAACTAATACACACATCATACACTAGTGGGAGCTAGCTGCTGATTGGTGCCTGCACACATTTGTCCCTTGTTATTGGCTAACTAGATGTATTTGTATGTTCTATCCAAACCAGGAAAGAACATTTTGGGGTTTCCTGTCCCTTTCTGATGTATTTTAGTAGATGAATGTTAATTTGTTTCACAATGTTAAAGGAGCATTAAATACAATTTTTTTCTTACATGTTTCAGATAAAAAAAATTAAAAATATTGAACAACTTTACATTTTACTTCTTTTGGTATTATTTGAAAAGCATACCTAGATAGGCTAAGGAGCAGCAATGCACTACTGGGAGCATCTGGTGATTGGTGGCTGCACATATGTGCCTCTTGTCATTGGCTCATTTAATGTGTTCAGTTAGCACCCAGTAGTTCATTGCTGCATATCCTTCTGCAAAGGATTCCAAGAGAATGAAGCAAATTTAATAATAGCAGTAAATTGGACCTGTAACCTGCTTATTTAATCGTAAATTTAAGCTGCCTCTGTTCATATATGTGTTTCTCTGGCGTATCACAGCCAGTGCCTCACCAGCCTTTGACGTCACTGCACGTCACTGGTGCATAGTGTGTGATGCTGCTCATTTCCTGCACACACTTTTATGGCCAGACTGGTTTACATCATCCATGTGAGACAGGTTGCAGTCTCAGAATTGTGATGTCATCACTTATTATTTAAAGGGCCTCTGTTCAGTATGCTTTGCCCTTGCATTGTCTCAGACCTGTTTGTGAGTTCCAGTGTATTACCTGGCTGTCTTACATCCCTCCTGGTTCCTGATCCCTGGCTTGTTCCTGACTCTGCTGTTCTCCTTGTTCCTGGTTCCGGCTCGTCTGACTACTCGCTTTGGCTCCTGACTTGGCTCGTCTGACTACCAGCTCTGGTTTTGATTCCTGGCTTGTTATTTAACCTGTGGACTTTTTATTACTTTTTGCTATTAATAAAGGTGTGATTATTTTTGCACTTCTCAACTTAGTCTGATTCCTGGCACCCTGACATTACGCAAGGGCCATGAATCCTGATGGTGCTAATAATCAACCTTTACCTGCCATCATTTCCAGGATGGATGAACAGGATCACCGCTTGGATCAATTTGCACTAGCCCTTCAAACCCTGCTGACTCACACTGCACATTTGGACCAAAGTGTTCCTCAAGTTATGGCTGCTCCTGTTTCCGCTGCTGCACCTAGTCCTACTAGGAGCATATCCGGTTCTGCACCTCTACCTCAGTGATATGGAGGCGATCCTAATCAGTGCAGAGGATTTTTGATTCAGGTGGGCATTTACTTTGAGATGTTACCTCAGGCGTTTCCCTCTGACATAGCTAAGGTGGGATTTCTCATCTCGTTACTCTCTGACACAGCTCTTGCCTGGGCTAATCCCTTCTGGGAGACTAATAAACCTGTGATTTCAAATTACCCTGAATTTGTGGCCTCCTTTCGAAGGGTATTCGATGATCCGGATCGCTCCTCCTCTGCTGCTAAACGACTCATGTCCATTCAGCAAGGTACAAGATCTGTTGCTCAGTATGCCATTGAGTTCCATACGCTTGCCGCAGAGGTAGGTTGGAACAATGAACCCCTTTTTGCCGCCTTCTTTCATGGGCTCTCTGATGCGATTAAAGACGAAGTTGCTGCCAGAGATTTACCAGAGGATCTCGAGGCATTGGTGTCTTTTTTGATCCTAATTGACATCAGACTCAGAGAGAGGCCCTTGTGGAAGCCTCCTGTTCCATTGTCTCTTACGTGTTTGTTCCCACCCATGCCTCCTTCTCCTCCCATGCCTCCTAGTCTCGAGTCAACAGGTTCTGCTGAGCCAATGCAGTTGGGATTCACGCGTTTCTCCGCAGCGGAGAGGGCCTTTAGGAGGAGGGAGGGGCTCTGCCTCTATTGTGGGTTACAGGGCCACCTTTTGAAGTCTTGTACTAAACGGCCGGAAATGCTCACACCTAAGGTCCTGTCGGGGGCAGACCATGGGTGGTTTATCCTCGTCCCAGCAACCGCTAAAGAAGAAACCTTTGGTCACGGTTGTCCTTTCCTGGGTGGACTCTTCCATAGTCACCCAGGCTCTTGTTGACTCTGGTGCTGCGGGCTATTTAATTGACAGTGCTTTTGTATCAAAGAGGCCATTGATGGCAGGCCCCTTCAGCCCGCACTCATGAAACCGCTCCGTTATCCATGGCTGTTGGGGCTCTCCATTTTTAAATCCTCCAGTTCCAGGTGATAAATTCTCTGCATTTTCCAGTTGTTCTGGGTTATCCCCGGCTCCAAAAGCACAATCCTAGTCTCGACTGGCGCAGGTCCAAAATTTAGTCGTGGTCTCCGCAATGTATTTCCACTTGTCTTCGGAAACCCTGTTAAAATCTTGTGCACTTCTTCAGTATCTCAATTGCCAGAGGCGTACCAAGAGTTCCTAGACATTTTTGACAAGGTGCGTGCCGGTACGTTGCCTCCTCACCGGTCTTACGATTGTGCCATAGACCTGCACCCGAAGCCATTCCTTCTCCGGGCTGGGTTAACCCTCTGTTGCAGAAAATTGTGCTATGGAGGAGTATGTTGCCGATGCTCTGTCGCGGGGAATCATCTGCAAATCCTGCTCTCCTGCAGGGGCTGGCTTCTTCTTTATGAAGAAAAAGGTTGGCGAGTTAAGACCATGCATCGATTATAGGGGTCTTAATCGTCTTACCATTAAGAATGCTTACCCTATTCCGCTCATTACGGAACTCTTTAAACGCCTCAAGGGAGCTACGGTCTTTTCTAAACTTGATTTGAGAGGAGCGTACAATCTTGTTAGGATCAAGGAGGGCCACGAATGGAAAACAGCATTTAACACCAGGAGCGGGCATTATGAGTATCTTGTAATGCCCTTTGGCCTATGTAATGCTCCTGCTGTTTTCCAGGAATTTATTAATGATATCCTACGAGATATGTTGCAACAGTGTGTTGTGGTGTACTTAGATGACATCCTCATACACTCATCCACACTTGAGGCTCATCGTTCTGATGTTTCGGGTTCTTCAGAGACTACGTGAGAATGGCCTGTTTTGTAAACTCGAGAAATGTGAGTTCCATCATACTCAAGTAACCTTCCTAGGTTATGTTATCTCCGTTGCAGGGTTCTCCATGGATCCTGACAAGTTGTCTGCAGTTCTTCAGTGTCCTCGCCCAGTTGGTCTTCGGTCTATTCAATGTTTTTTGGGGTTCGCCAATTACTATAGAAAGTTTATTAAAAAATGTTTCTTCCTTGGTCAAACCTATCACAGACATGACCCGTAAAGAGAATGACCCACTCCATTGGTCACCTACTGCCATTAAGGCCTTTGATGGTCTTAAGACTGCCTTTGCTGCCGCTCCAGTTTTGGCTCATCCTAACCCTGTCCTGCCTTTCGTTCTTGAGGTCGATGCTTCTGAGACTGGAGTAGGTGCCCTCTTGTCTCAACATCCTACATCTGACGGTTCCTTGCATCCGTGTGGTTTCTTCTCTAAGAAATTGTTTCCAGCAGAGTGCAATTATGAAATTGGAGACAGGGAATTACTGGCCATAATTTTGGCACTCAAGGAATGGAGGCATCTTTTTTGAGGGTACTAGCATGCCAGTGCTCATTCTTACTGACCACAAGAATTTAACTTATCTATCTGATGCAAAACATTTTTCGCCCCGACAGGCCAGATGGGCTCTATTTTTGTCTTGGTTTAATTATGTGGTTTCCTACCTGCCTGGTACTAAGAATGTTAGGGCTGATGCCCTCTCTCAACAATTTTTGCCTCTGCCCAAGGAGGAGTCTGTACCGACTCCAGTTATGCCTCCTGACCATATTTTGGCTACCATATGTACTAATTTGACTTCTCCCTTGGGGGAGGAGATCCTGGCTGCACAAACCAATGCACCTCCTTAGAAACCTAGTGGTAAGTGTTTTGTTCCTGAGAATCTTCTAACTAAACTTTTGCACACTTACCACTATCCTAAAGCCGCAGGTCACCAAGGCAAGAACCAATTGATTTTGTCTGTCACTCGACAATTCTGGTGGCCAGCTCTTCGTTCTGCTGCGTATGTTGCCTCCTGCTCAGTTTGTGCACAGAATAAGACTCCTCGACATCTTCCTGTGGGTCTTCTCCAACCTATTGCTAATGGTGAGTGTCCTTGGACACATCTTTCCATGGACTTCATTGTCGAGCTCCCTGTTTCCAATGGCAATACTGTTATCCTTATGGTGGTTGACCGTTTTTCTAAAATGTCACTTTGCATTCCCTTGAAGTTGCCTACCCCTCAGAAGCTTGCTTCAATTTTTGTCCGGGAGGTCTTCCGTTGACATGGGTTACCCAAGGAGATAGTGTTGGACCAAGGTAGCCAGTTTATCTCCAGATTTTGGCGTTCCTTTTGTGCTCAAATGGGGAACCAGCTTTCCTTCTCCTAAGCATATCACCCTCAATCCAATGGGGCTGCTGAACTGTCTAATCAAGCTCTGGAACAGTTCCTCCGTTGCTATGTCTCAGATCACCACAATAATTGGTCTGAACTGTTACCTTGGGCAGAGTTTGCTCGTAATTGTGCTATTAATGCTTCCTCCAAGTTATCCCCGTTCATGGCGAATTATAGGTTTCAACCATCCTTGTTGCCCGATTCATTCATGTCTCAGGGTATTCCGACTTTGGAGGAGCACCTCCGGCAACTCCGTTCCACATGGGTGCAGATTCAGGATTGTCTTCATCGTTCTATGCAGCGCCAAAAGATCCAGGCTGATCGTAGGCGTCTGAACGCACCTTCCTACCAGGTTGGTGACAGGGTTTGGCTATCCTCCCGCAACTCGAACCTTTGTGTGTCTTCCAATAAACTGGCTCCCCGTTATGTTGGTTCTTTTAAAAAACTGACGGGTCGGTCCTGTGGCCTACGCTCTTGACCTTCCTCCTGCAATGCGCAACTCCAATGTTTTTCATGTCTCCTTCTTGAAACCATTGGTTTGTAATCGGTTTACCACTGTGTTGCCTCATTCCCGTCCTATCTTTGTTGAGAACCATGAAGAATATGAGGTCAGCAGCATTATTGACACTCGTATGTCCAGGGGTCGCGTACAGTATTTGGTTCACTGAAGGGGTTACGGTCCGGAGGAGCGTTCATGGGTTCCCTCCTCTGATGTTCATGCTCCCGCTCTCCTCCGTGGCTTCCATGCCCGTTTCCCCAATAAGCCTTTTGTCCTCCCGCGGCGGAGGGGTCGTTGAGGGGAGGGTACTGTCAGGGTTTTTCCCCTGCTTTGTTTGCCATGTGCTTCTGGCAGCCATTTTACTCACCTCTCTTGCTGACTCTTGTGCATAGTGAGTGATGCTGCTCATTTCCTGCATGCCCTTTTATGGCCAGACTGGTGTACATCATCCATGTGAGACAGGTTGCAGTTTCAGAATTGTGATGTCATCACTTATTATTTAAAGGGAATTTGTTCAGTATGCTTTGCCCTTGCGTTGTCTCAGACCTGTTTGTGAGAGTTCCTGTTCCTGTGTATTACCTGGCTTTCTGATGTTCCTCCTGGTTCCTGATCCCTGGCTTGTTCCTGACTCTGCTGTTCTCTTTGTTCCTGATTCCAGGTCGTCTGACTACTCGCTTTGGTTCCTTACTCGGCTCGTCTGACTACCAGCTCTGGTTTTGACTCCTTGCTTGTTATTTGACTTGTGTTTTTTATTATTTTTTGCTATTAATAAAGGTGTGATTATTTTTGCACTTCTCATCTCAGTCTGATTCCTGGAACCCTGACAAGTTCAGGATCTAAAGACTGAACAAGTTCGTAAGTATCCCATCTTTTATAATGGAAATTATCAGGACTATCCTGCCTTTTGTTGAGCAAGGTCAGTTTATGTCCACAACAGATTTAAAGGATGCTTATCTTCATATTTCAATTCACATAAAACATTACTAGTTTGCTTTTCTGGATAAGCACTTTCAGTTTGTTGCTCTTCCATTTGGTCAGGCTACAGCTCCAAGAATATTTACTAAGGTTATGGGTGCCCTATTGTCTGTAATCACAGCTCAGGGTATTGCAGTATTTCTTTACCTAGAAGATATCTTCTTTCAAGCTAAATCTTTTCCTTTAGCAGAATTTTCACCAATGAACTATTCTTCAAAAACATGGTTAGAGGATCAATTTTTCAAAGGAAGCACCACCAAAAATTAGGAATTTATCTTTTATTTCATCATTTTTGGTGGTGCTGCCTTTTTTTTTTTTTGCCTGTTAAAAGGGAGTCATATATCCCTTTCTAGACAGACAATGTCAAAGCAGTAGTTAATGTCACCCATCAAGGAAGTCCCCCGATTGGCATGCCTGGAGGAGTGATGCATAAGGTAAGTGACTTTACACAGCATATTTGTAGGTACTCTGACACTGGTACAGCCTAGCCAGGGGAATTAACTTGCACTCCTCATGACACATTTTTTGTTCTCCCTAGCTGTCCTGTCATGCCCAGGGACATAGTCAGGAAAGCCTGTCACCCTTTTCAACCCTCTGGCAACTCTAGGGATACTTTTGGGGGCACTTTTTATAATAAGGTGTATGGCCCTTTGAGAAAACCGCCATCTGCTTAGTGCAGTGAGAGGTTCAGTAGAGGAGGCTCCGGTTAGGCAAGGGAACAGTTTTTAAAAAAAATGATTTAGTAGATATTTTATGCTTTGTGCACTCATTTTAACTAAAAGATCCAAAAGTGATTTTTTTATTTTATTTCCTGAAGTACCAGCTTTTCACCTGAGGGTAGCTCCGCCCCCTCACTGTTCCCGGGCTTTTTCTACTCAGTATACAGAAATCGTGTTTTTTAACAGCTTTGGCCAGATCCATATTTAATTTCAGTGAATGCCAGTCCCAGGAAGGGGGTAAGTACCCATACAGGAGCTACCAGGAACATCATCATTTTACAAAAGTAAACAAAATTTACGCTTATCTGATAAATTATTTTCTTTCGGAGTGATGATGGTCCACATGCCCCACCTGTTTAAATTTTTGGGCAACAGTTCTAATGACACCTCTACAGACCCTGTTTTGTCTTTCTTTCCTATATGTTTCCTATTCTCTATTCGGCTATAAGTTAAATTAACAGAGAGATGGGAAGTGGGAGGGTTTTAAGCTCTGATATGGGTTCTTGACCTCTCTACCTAGTGACACAAAATATATCCCATATGTTATGGAGAACTGTGGACCATCATCATTCCGAAAGAAAATAATTTATCAGGTACGCATAAATTTATCTTTTTGCACGTTTATATTCCTTAAAGTAAAATAACATTTCATTAAGCAGTAAATTTGTATTTGGCATAGGTATCATTTTCTAAAAGGCACTGGAATGTTCATGTAGAATATCTTGCTTGACTAAAATAATGATACACAAAGATTAAGCAGTTTAAAGTGGCATTTTATCTGTAATAATACAGAAATATCCCATCTCCGGTTTAGCATGTTAATAGTTTGGGTAACATGATTTAAATGTAATTAAAAAAATTAAATAGTGAAATCATTGATAGAATGTCAAATCACCATACTAAGCACTTTTTCTGCATGTCTTGAAAGCAAATTGGATGTGGGAAATTCACACAGGTTAGAAATCATAATATGCTATCATTCTAAATGATTTTTCTCTATTAGGAAAAGGATTAACAGATGTTCAGTTTTATATATCAGAATTAAGCAACTGAGACACAGCTTTAAATAAGCACATTAAAATTATAAAAATATACACATTACAATTAGCTTTCCTTCTCCTAAGCATATCACCCTCAATCCAATGGGGCTGCTGAACTGTCTAATCAAGCTCTGGAACAGTTCCTCCGTTGCTATGTCTCAGATCACCACAATAATTGGTCTGAACTGTTACCTTGGGCAGAGTTTGCTTGTAATTGTGCTATTAATGCTTCCTCCAAGTTATCCCCGTTCATGGCGAATTATAGGTTTCAACCATCCTTGTTGCCCGATTCATTCATGTCTCAGGGTATTCCGACTTTGGAGGAGCACCTCCGGCAACTCCGTTTCACATGGGTGCAGATTCAGGATTGTCTTCATTGTTCTATGCAGTGCCAAAAGTTCCAGGCTGTAACGATAGACTCTCCAGTGCGTCTTTACACTTGCTTGAACACCTGGGGGAGGAGCGTTCTTCACTGGTATTGCGAGGTGGAGGATTTAGTGGTTAAGGTTCTGCTTTTCCATCCATCCCCATCCAAGACTTGGAACTGCTCTTTTGAGTAATCTTATACTTAATATTGCTCATTTACCCTATGTCATAGGTGGTTTGGGTGCATTTGTGATGCCTTTTATATATTTTAATAAATATTTGTTTTTAAGATATTTGCCTGAGAGTAAATGTTTTCCCACCAGTATAAAGTGGGAGTGCGCATTTCCCTGAGCTTGGTTTTAAGCTCCAACAAAAGTGAGTAATCACTCGTTAACAAGCAGAACTATTCTATTCCAAGTGGTTACAGAGTTACACTATGTTGCATATTTTGTTTCCTTTTTTCTGAGAGCATACGGAGGAACGCAGAGGAACAAGGAAATTAACCCAAAGAGAACGAACATATCCTTATATATGAACTTTCATTTTATGGTTCACTTTTTTTTTGGTAGCATTATATTATCACATTTATTTCACTTTTATGCATCTTTGTGATATTTGGTATATTTATTGTGAATTATAGGTTTCAACCATCCTTGTTGCCCGATTCATTCATGTATCAGGGTATTCCTTCCGGCTTTGGAGGAGCATCTTCGGCAACTCCGTTCCACGTGGGTGCAGATTCAGGATTGTCTTCATCGTTCTATGCAGTGCCAAAAGTTCCAGGCTGATCGTAGGCGTCTGCCCGCACCTTCCTACCAGGTTGGTGAGAGGGTTTGGCTGTCCTCCCGCAACTTGAACCTTCGTGTGCCTTCCAATAAACTGGCTCCCCATTATGTTGGTCCTTTTTGAATACTCCGACGTGTTAATCCTGGCCTACGCTCTTGACCTTCCTCCTGCAATGCACATCTCCAATTTTTTTCATGTCTCCCTCTTAAAACCATTGGTTTGTAATCGGTTTACCACTGTGTTGCCTCGTCCCCATCCTATCTTTGTTGACAATCATGAAGAATATGAGGGTCAGCAGCATTATTGACTCTCGTATGTCCAGGGGCCGCGTACAGTATTTGGTTCACTGGAGGAGCTACGGTCCGGAGGAGCGTTCATGGGTTCCCTCCTCTGATGGTCATGCTCCCACCCTCCTCCATGCCTTCCATGCCATAAGGGAGGGGTCATTGAGGGGAGGGTACTGTCAGGGTTTTTTCCCTGCTTTGTTTGCCATGTGCTGCTGGCAGCCATTTTACTCACCTCTCTTGCTGACTCTGGTGCATAGTGTTTGATGCTGCTTATTTCCTGCACGCCCTTTTATGGCCAGACTGGTTTACATCATCCGTGTGAGACAGGTTGCAGTCTCAGAATTGTGATGTCATCACTTATTATTTAAAGGGCCTCTGTTCAGTATGCTTTGCCCTTGCATTGCCTAAAACCTGTTTGTGAGTTCCAGTGTATTACCTGGCTGTCTTACATCCCTCCTGGTTCCTGATCCCTGGCTTGTTCCTGACTCTGCTGTTCTCCTTGTTCCTGATTCCGGCTCATCTGACTACTCGCTTTGGCTCCTGATTCCGGCTTGTCTGACTACTCGCTTTGGCTCCTGACTCGGCTCGTCTGACTACCAGCTCTGGTTTTGATTCCTGGCTTGTTATTTGACCTGTGGACTTTTTATTACTTTTTGCTATTAAAGGGACAGTCTACACCAGAATTGTTATTGTTTTAAAAGATAGATAATCCCTTTTTTAACCATTCCCCAATTTTGCATAACCAACACAGTTATATTTATATATTTTTTATGTTGTATCTAAGCCTCTGCAAACTTCCCCTTTATTTCAGTTCTTTTGACAGACTTGCGGTTTAGCCAATCAGTGATAGCTCCCAGGTTACTTCACGTGCATGAGCACAGTGTTATCTATATGAAAAACATGAACTAACACCCTCTAGTGGTGAAAAACCTGTTAAAATGCATTCTTAAGAGGCGGCCTTCAAAGTCTAAGAAATTAGCATATGAACCTCCTAGGTTAAGCTTTCAACTAAGAATACTAAGAGAAGAAAGCACAATTGGTGATAAAACTAAATTGGAAAATTGTTTAATATTACATGCCCTATCTGAATCATGAAAGTTTGTTTTGGACTAGACTGTCCCTTTGGACTAGACTTCTCGTCTCAGTCTGATTCCTGGCACCCTGACAGGGGTGTAGAACAGCCACATATTCATATTTATTGTTTTCTTTTCTCAATTAATCTGTGTGGGATTGTTATATGTGTTTTATTGTTTGAATATATTTTATATTTATGCATACACAAAAGAAAAAAAAAGAGGGATATTATATGATATGGTGCATTATGGAAGACTCTTGTATCAAGTTTCTTGATATTGATGTATAAACTATGTGACTCTTTTTCATATGATTGTCTTCAATGTTTCTTCCTGGATAAAGAAAAGTTAAAAAAATATATATATATTTATTTACAAACCTTAAAATGCTGGGGAAACTAAGCATACATAAAAGTTACTGTGTATTTCCCTTTAAATGAACAAAGTCCTCTCAGTTATATCTGGGTAGATAATGAAGAATTATAAAACCTTTTTTTTATCGTGCTGTGGTATTTTAACATTCAGAAAGCTTTGTAGTATACATAATAATCTAGATAGTAACATTAACTTCATGAAACATTAACCCTCTTTACAACTAAAAATATAAGCATTGCTACCATGCACCCAAAGAGAAGTATTTACATGGGTAAACTATTAACTACTACTGTTATAGAAAAGTTACCTTCAGTAAATGCTTTATGTAAATTCTTAAACTTTATTTGGAGATGCATGTGATACAACAAAAAGCACATGACATACAAGTTAAAGCAATGTCTCGCCCATATATTGTATATTAATACTATGGGGTCAATTTTCTAAATCTCTCCAGATCAGATGTGGTTTTTCATGCTGACCCTTGCAGGAGCTGCAATGGTGGAATTATTGTAAAAAAAAGATAGGCGTCTCTGCGAGTGGTGAGATGGCCCCTATATAAAGTAAAGGAGTTTGCTGGAAAAAATAAATCCTGCAGCCAATTTAATCACATTATGCTGCTTTCTGCATATAACATCTTACAATCACTTTTATTTTTGCATGCGTGTGTTTTTCTATTAGGTTTATAACTATTTTGAGTGTTTTGAGAAAAGCTTGCCACCTTCTTGCTGGCTAAATCCCCCCCCCAAAAAAAAATAGAGATCAGCAGTGTGAAAATCTTTATAGAATTACGTTGGGATTAGAGAGACAATTTCCTATACGCCCATGGAATGCCCACTTTCAGCCCCATTTTCATAAAAACAACAATTATGCTTTGTATTTTGTACTTATTACAAAGTTCTGTTTTTTTTTAGCACATTCAGTGTACTTAAATTACTATTTACAATGTGCATATTTTATACAATTTATTCCTGTGTAATTTACAAACAAGTTTAACATTTTTTATAAAATACCATTTTTGGTGAAGAAGTTTGTTATGATTTTTGATGCACCTTAACAATACAATTTTTTCCTGTGTATCTTTTTGTGAAATGTTCAAGTATTGTTTTCTATGATTTTTAAATTACAAATGTAATTGTGCCCTTTTTGTAATGTATGCATCTCCTTCCTATATGAAAATGCAGTGTACTCGCCCTTAGCGAGACACCCTGTTTTCAGGGTAAAAAGTGGCTTTATAGAATTCCATCAGGGAAATAGAAAGGCTTGCAAGCCTTCTTATAGAATCTTACTAGCCCAGAGAGCTATAGAGAGTCAACTCCTGAGTATTAATGATCAGAAGTATTCCATGTCACTGATTGATATAAGGTGCATAGTCCCATTCCATTCAGTTTGACTTAGCAAACAAAAACAGCATACTTATACTTACAGAATACATATTTTAAGAGCTTATAAAACTAAAAAATAATAAAAATTGACTATATGTGAATCACAACATACACATAAATCCACCAGGGCGTGCTCTCCAAACCAAATGACAATATAAATCAAAAGAAAAAAAAACAAAAAGAATAATATAAATAAATATAGATTTAATAAATGGGTCCTGATGATCAAATACAAATTCCTCCAATGTACTGGCTCATCTTGGTATATTGTGAAGTCCTCTCCAATAATGATAAGACTCAAAAGCACATAGTCCAATACCATCTGACTTAGTTACAAGTATATAAGATGAAACAAACTTACATCACTTAGAACACTATTAGTTAAAAAAAGGAATTTTAACTCGCTGCAGGATGCATTTTTTAGCACTTCCTTATCCCCTGGTTATAATTGAAGCATCAGATTCTTATGGAGTAGAGATTAGGCCTCAGTATTAAAATTTAACTTTTATTTCAACACTTTAAAATGAGACACAAATACACATTAAAAACACAAACTAAATGGGGACATTCACACTGGGTATGTGTGAATGTACAGTGTGAATGTCCCCATTTAGTTTGTGTTTTTAATGTGTATTTGTGTCTCATTTTAAAGTGTTGAAAATAAAAGTTAAATTTTAATACTGAGGCCTAATCTCTACTCCATAAGAATCTGATGCTTCAATTATAACCAGGGGATAAGGAAGTGCTAAAAAATGCATCCTGCAGCGAGTTAAAATTGCTTTTTTTAACTAATAGTGTTCTAAACCATTTTCTTATGCATAAGCACTCTAGCCAATAAATACAGTCTACCGAAGGTAGGCATTTTACTAGCATCCCCCAAATATTTGTGTAGTGCGGTTGCACCCTTCTAGTTCTCAGAAAAACTTACATCACTGTTGCACCGGCAGGTGCTATACATACAGGCTGGATCTTCTCAGCCGCCCAGCTGTTTTAATAAATTTACTTTTTTAGCTTATACACTTGCTGGCTTTTGGTTCTGTTTAATCTGCTTTTGGTTCCTGTTTTCTCCGAAGTGCAATCAGCTGGGCAGTTGAGAAGTTCCAGCCTGTATAGCACCTACCAGTGCACCAGTGATGTAAGTGTGCTTAATCGTATATCCTTGTAAATATGAGTACAAAGCAATAGTAAAAGTATAATGGAATGTATTTATTTTTTAAATTGTATGCGCTGAATCATAAAAAAGAAAAATTTGGGGTTTCATGTCCATTTATACATAATTTATTATGACATTTAATTAATTAAATAAAGATTCTAACATTCTACTCCTCGTTTCTTTCATAGGAGAGCTGGTAATAGGACAGAGGGGGGGAAAGGAATACTTTGGCATTGAGAGTAAATCTCCCACGGGAGTTTGTCACTTGTCTGCCACCGTTGTCCCTGGGACTGGTCCTGCAGCCCCCTCATACTGGCCTTGTGAGTGACAGGTATCTAGGTACTTGCACTCACATAGCCAGCAAGCTATTAGCATGAACATGTACAAATGATTCACATAGCATGGGGACATATTTATATACAACAGATAACACTACATACAGTTTTAGGTACTTTTTCACATTTACAGTAAAATTGAGATACTGTTTCTTTAAATTTGTTTCTGGTATTTAGTACATACAAGAGCTCTGTAACTCTTCTCAACAGGCTCTCAGATGATCAGGATAACTTTTTAATTTGAGAGACAGTACACAATTTTTCTGACTCCCTCACAGGGACTCCAGTCTTACATTATGCCAATATATGTGTGTCCCCATTAGAGTGTTAACCCTTTCTGTGCCTACTTCTGTGCTGATATCTACTTGTAGATACTTACTTGTTCTTACTATTTTAAACCATTATGGAGCAAAGTGGTGCAACTGAAGTCTTAGGACTTAACACTGATCCTACAGACAATTTAATACCTTCTCATAAGAATTGCTATGTAAGGAAGTATTGGTGTGTGTCCCTACTCAACTTTGTAATCTATGTGCTGAGTCGGTGTATATTGCTAGACAGGGTCATGCAGTGTTGCATTTTCAGGAGATTAGTGAAGTTTTTGTTACCCACCAGGGTTTTATCCTCTGGACAGTATTATGGAGCTATCTCCTAAATTAAAACAGTACATTCACTCTTCAAGTTTACAACTGTGCCTCCACCAGTTAAAAAATGAAAAACGCTGACCTGCCACTGCCTGCACTGATATCATGTGAGTGTGACATGATGCTTCACTAGTGTCTTTGACTACAGGGGTTAGTCTTTCTGTTTTACCCATTAGTGCTTATGTGTGTGTGTATGTGACTGTGTATGTATTTATTTATGTATGTGTGTGTGTGTGTGTATGTATGTATGTATGTGACTGTGTGTGTATTTAGGCATGTGTGTGTGTGTGTATGTATGTATGTGACTGTGTGTGTATTTAGGCATGTGTGCAGGGGTGTATTAAGGCATAGGCCAACAAGGCCGGTGCCTAGGTCAGCAGATTTTTAAGGGGCAGCAGAATTTTGAGTCCCTAGGGCCACTCTACTGAACTCAGGGCCGGGTGGCTAAATCAACCAATTACAAATGACTTAAATGGCTGGCCCGGCTATTGCTATCCTATGGGATTGTATGTGGGTGCTCATGACGTGGTGACAGTGGAGGCGGAGCTCACTTGCGCAGCCTGGCCTGGACTGAGAGGGAATGCGGTATTCTTCCTGGCTCCAACGCGTAATTGAGACTCACACAGACTACACAGTGCAGTGTGCACTACAACGTGACCACTGTGAAACAGCATATGCCTTTCTCCCTTCAATACATCTTCATTAGGCATTAAAATACTTAAACGGATTAGTCACTAAATACTTGTACATTTACTGTTTGTCTATCTGTCATACATGCAAAGAATAAGTATTTATTGCTGAATCTATACAACTATGTGACTTAAAACACAACTGAAAATATGTTGTATGCATTTAATACATTCGGAAACAATACAAGTATATACTTTATTATGATTGTATCATGTGACTTTATCCCCTAGGATACAATTCCTAAACCTATCATAAGTACTGTTGTATTTTTTAAGTACTTTTAAAGGCCAGTTTGTATATTCATTACATTTTTATCCAAGCAGATATTTTGCTTAAATAACTGTCAATCACCAAAGAAGATGTTTAAGGTTAAACAACTACCTACTGACAAACTATCATACAGTGAAGGATATTTTTTTCTGATATAAACACTATAATCATCTGACTTGCAAAATAATGTCTTATATATAAATATATATATATATATATATATATATATATATATATATATATATATATATATTTGTGTGTGTGACCAGAGTGAATGCAAGCCCTGATGAACATCTACTTAAAAAGACATTTTTTAATTTTTTACACCCTGCCCCAAAAATATTATGTCTAAAAAAGGCCTTAAACCTGGGGTGTGGTGGGGGGCAGGAGAATTTTGAGTGCCTAGGGCAGCACAAAACCTAAATACGCCCCTGCATGTGTGTGTGTGTGTGTGTATGTATGTGACTGTGTGTGTATTTAGGCATGTGTGTGTGTTTGTGTGTATGTATGTATGTGACTGTGTGTGTATTTAGGCATGTGTGTGTGTGTGTATGTATGTATGTGACTGTGTGTGTATTTAGGCATGTGTGTGTGTTTGTGTGTATGTATGTATGTGACTGTGTGTGTATTTATGTATGTGTGTGTGTGTATGTATGTGACTGTGTGTGTATTTATGTATGTGTATGTATGTGACTGTGTGTGCATTTAGGTATGTGTGTGTGTTTGTGTGTATGTATGTATGTGACTGTGTGTGTATTTAGGCATGTGTGTGTGTGTGTGTATGTGACTGTGTGTGTATTTATGTATGTGTGTGTGTGTGTATGTATGTGACTGTGTGTGTATTTATGTATGTGTGTGTGTTTGTTTGTTTGTGTGTATGTATGTATGTGACTGTGTGTGCATTTAGGCATGTGTGTGTGTGTGTGTATGTATGTATGTGACTGTGTGTGCATTTAGGCATGTGTGTGTGTATGTATGTATGTGACTGTGTGTGTATTTATGTATGTGTGTGTGTGTGTATGTATGTGACTGTGTGTGTATTTATGTATGTGTGTGTGTGTATGTATGTGACTGTGTGTGTATTTATGTATGTGTGTGTGTATGTATGTGACTGTGTGTGTATTTATGTATGTGTATGTAT
Organism: Bombina bombina; assembly: GCF_027579735.1. NCBI lineage: Eukaryota > Metazoa > Chordata > Amphibia > Anura > Bombinatoridae > Bombina > Bombina bombina. The sequence continues at coordinate 1,279,333,516 of NC_069500.1, forward strand.
GTATGTATGTGACTGTGTGTGTATTTATGTATGTGTGTGTGTGTGTATTTATGTATGTGTGTGTGTGTATGTATGTGACTGTGTGTGTATTTATGTATGTGTGTGTGTGTATGTATGTGACTGTGTGTGTATTTATGTATGTGTGTGTGTATGTATGTGACTGTGTGTGTATTTAGGCATTTGTGTGTGTTTGTGTGTATGTATGTATGTGACTGTGTGTGTATTTAGGCATTTGTGTGTGTTTGTGTGTATGTATGTATGTGACTGTGTGTGCATTTAGGCATTTGTGTGTGTTTGTGTGTGTGTATGTATGTGACTGTGTGTGTATTTAGGCATTTGTGTGTGTTTGTGTGTATGTATGTATGTGACTGTGTGTGCATTTAGGCATGTGTGTATGTATGTATGTGACTGTGTGTGCATTTATGCATGTATGTGTGTGTGTATGTTTGTGGAACCAGCAAATTACAGACCTTGTTATAACAGCATGGGGGAGGGGGTAAACAGTGTCACTATACAGTACCACTATATACAGTATGGGGGGGGGCTGGAGTATGTCACAGACTACTGTGGTCACTTTATAAAGTACTGGGGCAGGTAGGGGCAGGCCAGCCATCTCACCGGCAAATTACAGACTGTGTCACTGACTCTCTAAATACAGTACTGGTGGGTTAAACAGTGTCACTATATACAGTAAAAAAAAAAAATATGTATCAAATTCACTTTTTTGGGGGTGGGGGGCCCTTCTTAGATTCTTTCACCTGGGCCCTGTGGTTTCTAGTTACGCCTCTGACCCCAGGCCCCCCTTCTGACAAGGTAGCAGAAGATATGTCTTTTAATTTCAAATCAGAGCACATACACACTGTTGCAGGAAGATTTCACTTGCCTTGCAGATTAGGGACCCTCCACCTGTAGACAAACTATGTGTGAAAAAAATTGGTAAATTCTTTAAGGCGGCTTCCAAAAAGGCTATCCATCTTCCTGCTTCCTGATACAGTTTCTGAGCTAATTAGCAACTAATGGAACAATCCAGACATTTCTTTTGTTCCCTTTTTCAAATTCAAAAACATGTTTCCTTTTCCCTTTAAATTGGAGGTATGAGAGATTATTGCAAAGATGGACAGTGCTATTTCCATTTTGACTAGGCAGAATACCAGTACTTCTTTTAAGGATATGATAGACAGAAAACTTTAAGGTTTGTTTGTTTACATATAGCTACAGACCTCTAAGACCCACCGTTGGAAAGGTAATCGCCTAACCTTTCCAACAGTGTAAGTCTTGGGGATCTGAAAAAACAAAAAAAGTTAAAAAAATGTTTTTCACAAAATAAAAAAAATAAAAAAATCACTTAAAAAAAGCTTAGCACCCAGGTGGGAAAGTGCTTAGCAATCAAAGGGTTGAATTAGAAAGTTGCTTAAAATTGCATGCTCTATCTGAATCATGAAAGAAAACATTTGAGTTTAGTATCCCTTTAAGCCATAAGATATTGGGTCCAAAAGGTAAGCAGAGAAAGTCGAATCTCTGACACTAAACAAATAGCTTCTGTCTGATCATCACCCATATGAATAATTGCAATAATAAGATATGTATGGATGTGTTTAATTTGGTATCTATCTATCTATCTATCTATCTATCTATCTATCTATCTATCTATCTATCTATCTATCTGTCTATCATCTATCATTCTTTATCCTTATATAAATATACTCAAGGCCCATATACAGAGATGGCAGAAGCTCTGTTTATTCTAAAAACAAATGTTTGTTACTAGAGGACACAATTTAAGGCACCAGATGTACACACAAAGAAAAGCCAAAAGGAATATGTATAACAAAAAAGCATAATAACAAACATAATAGAGATAGTGAGATAAAATCCCAGACCTACATGTGATACTAGTTGTGTAGCAGTATCTGTAATTTATTTAACACAATTTAAACAACAGTGTCATGTGAAATAATTTTTCTCATAAAATGTAATATTTCAGTGGTAGCAATATATTCAATAGTACTTACTGCTTGTTTATGACAAAATTGGCCTCTGTACCCAATAAAAGATTCACTTTGCTTAAGATAAAGTGCTGATCTGCATACATTTAAAGAACTAATTAGACATTACATTATGACAGAGAATGCAAACTATAGTTACAAAACAATAAGTAATACATTTTTCTACATAGCAATAATGTTATAGTCCTACACATGTTAAGGAATTACAGATGAGATCATAAATACACATTGTAGAAAAAATACCCAAAACAAAAAGGTTAAATATGGAAAAATACAACTTTTCAGAGCTACAAATTCATTAAACCTTAATAACATACATTATGCGAGCTATAGGGAAATTAACGAATGCAACAAAAGTTGCGTTATTTAACCCTCTATAGTGCAGCCATTGGAAATTTTCAAACAGCTGGCTTGTGAGTGCGATATGGTGGTTTTAAGTTCCATACCGCACACAATACAAGCGCTGTTTTGACGTGCTCATGCACGTTTTCCCCATAGACATCAAAGGGGAGAAGGTGTAAAAAAAATGGGAAAGTTACTTGCATTTGGCGCCAAACAGTTTAACCCCTTAAGGACAAGGCCATTTTTCAATTTCTTACCCTTAAGGACAAGGGCTATTTTTACATTTCTGCTGTGTTTGGGTTTAGCTGTAATTTTCCTCTTACTCATTTAGTGTACCCACACATATTATATATTGTTTTTCTCGCCATTAAATTGAATTTTTAAAGATACCATTATTTTCATCATATCTTATAATTTACTATAGTTTTTTTTATAAAATATGATGATAAAATGGAAAAAAACACACTTTTTCTAACTTTGACCACCAAAATCTGTTACACATCTACAACCACGAAAAAACAACCATGCTAAATCGTTTCTAAATTTTTTCCTGTATTTAGTCAATGGGGAGAAGGTGTAAAAAAAACCCCTAAAACCTGCGATCGCAGAATAAAAAGCTCCATAACGCAGCTCTATTGATGTCTATGGGGAAAAAAAAGTAACGTTTAAACACCCTAACATAAACCCCAAGTCTAAACACCCCTAATCTGCTGCCCCCTACATCACCGCCACCTACTTAATGTTATTAACCCCTAATCTGCCGCTCCCGATATCGTCGCCACCAAGATAAAACTATTAACCCCTAATCTGCCGCTCCCGATGTCGCCGCAAATATACTAAAGTTATTAACCCCGATTCCCTCACGCCCCAACATCGCCCAAACTATAATGAATCTATTAACCCCTATTCCGCCGCTCCTCGACATCTCCACAACTAAATAAACCTATTAACTCCTAAACCGCCAACCCCCTACATCGCAACAACCTAAATTAAACTATATTAACCCCTAAACCTAACCATAACCCTAACGTAACCCTAACCCTAAACGTAACACCCTCTAACTTTAACATAATTAAAATAGAGCTAAATTAAAGTTACAATTATTAACTAAATAATACCTATTTAAAACTAAATAAATACTTACCTGTGAAATAAAACCTAAGCTAGCTACAATATAACAATAGTTATATTGTAGCTAGCTTAGGTTTTATTTTTATTTCACAGGTAAGTTTGTATTTATTTTAACTAGGTAGACTAGTTAGTAAATAGTTATTAACTATTTACTAACTACCTAGTTAAAATAAATACAAACTTACCTGTAAAATAAAACCTCTGCTGCCTTACACTTAAACCTAACCTTACAAAAATAAAAACTACTAAAAAAATAACAAACACTAAAATTACTAAAAATAAAAAAAAATACCATTACAAAAAATAAAAAACGAAATTATACGAAATAATACAAATAATTCCTATTCTACCCTTTAAAAAAAAACACCCCAAAATAAAAAAGCCTAATCTAAAATAAACTAAACTAAACAAACTTTTTTTTTTTAGTTTAGGGTTTGCGCTTTCATAAAAAAGCTAAATGAACCTTTTCAGGGCAAAGCAAAAGAGCTAAATGTCCTTTTAAGGTCAATGCCCATACAAATGCCCTTTTCAGGGCAATGGTTAGCTTGGGTTTTATTTTGTCGGTTTAGGGGTTTGTAATGTTAGTGGGTCTTTGTATTTTTTTTCAAGTAAAAGAGCTGTTTAACTTAGGGCAATGCCCTACAAAAGGCCCTTTTAAGGGCTATTGGTAGTTTATTCTAGATTAGGTTTTTTATTTTTTTTTATTTTTTTTAAATGGGTATTAGAAATGGAATCATTTTTATTATTTTTGATAATGTGTTTGTTATTTTGTGTAATGTATTTTTTTTTTCTTTTTGGGGTGGGTTTTTATTTTTAGAATAGGGCTTGGGAATTTCATAAAAGAGCTGAATGACCTTTTAAGGGCAGGAAAATGAGCTAAATGCCATTTTAAGGGCAATGCCCATACAAATGCCCTTTTCAGGGCAATGGGTAGATTAGGTTTTACTTTATTTTTATTTTGTGGATTTGGGGGGTGGCGGTTTGTATACTGTTAGGGGGTGTTTGTTTTGTAGCAAAAGAGCTGTTAATTTTAGAGTAATGCCCTACAAAAGGCCCTTTTAAAGGCCCACAAAAAGGCCCTTGTTAGTTTATTTAGATTAGCCTTTTTTATTTTTTGGTGGGTTTTTTATTTTTTTAAAAGAGTATTAGAATAGGAATAATTTTTATTATTTCGTATAATTTCGTTTGTTATTTTTTTTAATGGTAGGTTTTCTTATTTTTTGTAATTTTAGTGTGTTTTTATTTTTTGTAATGGTAGGCTTTTTATTTTTGTAATGTTAGGTTTTAATGTAAGACAGCTTAGGTTTATTTCACAGGTAATTAACTAGGTAATTAGTAAAAAGTTAATAACTATTTACTAACTAGTCTACCTAGTTAAAATAAATACAAACTTAGTGTGAAATAAAAATAAAACCAATTACGGCTAGATTACAAATTTTCCGTTTTGAGCTGTGCTGTGCTAAAGAACATTTTTCTCTCACCGCTCACTTACCTGCAGCACTGGTATTACGGGTTTTTATAAACCCGGTGTTAAAAGACAAGAAGTGAGCGTTGAGCAAAATTTTGCTAATTACCGCACTCCAATACCAGCGCTGCTTATGTCAGCGGTGAGCTGGTCGTACATGCTCGTGCACGATTTCCCCATAGGGATCAACGGGGAGAGCCAGCTGAGAAAAAGTCTAACACCTGCAAAAAAGCAGCGTAAAACTCAGTAACACAGCCTCATTGATTCCTATGGGGAAACTAAAGTTATGTCTACACCTAACACCCTAACATGAACCCCGAGTCTAAACACCCCTAATCTTACATTTATTAATCCTAATCTGCCGCCCCCGACATCGCCGACACGAAATTATATTTATTAACCCCTAATCTGCCGCTCCGGACACCGCCGCCACCTACATTATACTTATGAACCCATAATCTACTGCCCCCAATGTTGCCGCCACTATAATAAACATATTAACCCCTAAACCGCCACACTCCCGCCTCGCAAACATTAGTTACATTTTATTAACCCCTAATCTGCCGTCCCTAACATCGCCACCGCCTACCTACACTTATTAAAACCTAATCTGCCGCCCCCAACATCGCCGCCACTATACTAAATGTATTAACCCCTAAACCTAAGTCTAACCCTAACCCTAACACCCCCTAACTTAAATATAATTTAAATACATCTAACTAAATATTCTTATCATTAACTAAATTATTCCTATTTAAAACTAAATACTTACCTATAAAATAAACCCTAAGCTAGCTACAATATAACTAATAGTTACATTGTAGCTATCTTAGGGTTTATTTTTATTTTACAAGCAAGTTTGTATTTATTTTAACTAGGTAGAATAGTTATTAAATAGTTATTAACTATTTAATAACTACCTAGCTAAAATAAATACAAAAGTACCTGTAAAATAAAACCTAACCTGTTACAATAACACCTAACACAACACTATAATTAAATAAATTTACTAAATTAACAATTAAATAAATTAAATTAAATTAGCTAAAGTACAAAAACCCCCCACTAAATTACAGAAAATAATAAACAAATTACAAGATATTTAAACTAATTACACCTAATCTAATAGCCCTAGCAAAATAAAAAAAGCCCCCCAAAATAAAAAAAAACCCTAGCCTAAACTAAACTACCAATAGTCCTTAAAAGGGCCTTTTGCAGGGCATTGCCCCAAAGTAATCAGCTCTTTTACCTTTAAAAAAAAAATACAAACACCCCCCCCCAACAGTAAAACCCACCACCCACACAACCAACCCCCCAAATAAAATACTATCTAAAAAAAACCTAAGCTCCCCATTGCCCTGAAAAGGGCATTTGGATGGGCATTGCCCTTAAAAGGGCAGTTAGCTCTTTTGCGGCCCAAACCCTAACCTAAAAACTGAAGATCGACTTACAGTTCTGAAGACCGGACATCCATCTTCAAGGAAGCGGCAGAAGTCTTCATCCAACCGGGCCGAAGTCCTCAACGAAGCTGGGAGAAGTCTTCATCCAAGCTGGGCGAAGTGGTCCTCCAGACGGGCAGAAGTCTTCATCCAGACGGCATCTTCTATCTTCATCCATCAGACACGGAGCGGGTCCATCTTCAAGACATCCAACGCGGAGCATCCTCTTCATCCGCCGACTACCCGACGAATGAAGGTTCCTGTAAGTGACGTCATCCAAGATGGCGTCCCTTAGATTCCAATTGGCTGATAGAATTCTATCAGCCAATCGGAATTAAGGTAGAAAAAATCCTATTGGCTGATGCAAGTGTAGGTTGGTTGCGGCGACATTGGGGGATGTAGATTAGGTGTTAATAAATATAATGTAGGTGTCGGCGATCTTGGGGGCAGCAGATTAGGGGTTCATAAATATAATGTAGGTGGTGGCGGTGTCCGGAGCGGCAGATTAGGGGTAAAACATTTTATTTTTGTATTAGCAATGCAGGAGGGCCTCGGTTTAGGGGTTAATAGGTAGTTTATGGGTGTTAGTGTACTTTTTAGCACTTTAGTTATGAGTTTTATGTTACGGCGTTATACCATAAAACTCTTAACTATTGACTTTTAAATGCGTTAGGACTCTTGACAGGGTAGGGTGTATCGCTCACCTTTTGGCCTCCCCAGACTCGTAATACCGGCGCTATGGAAGTCCCATAGAAAAAAGACTTTACAAAGTTTACGTAAGTCGTTTTGCGGTAAGGCCAAAGAAGTGTGCGGTAACCCTAAACCTTCAAGACTCGTAATAGCAGCGGGCATAAAAACGCAGCATTAGGACCTCTTAACGCTGCTTTTTTACCTTAACGCACAACCCGTAATCTAGCCGTAGGTTTCTCACTGAAATTATTTACAAACAGCTTGTGCAAGTATGAAACAAATGGTTGTAAATGCTTCTCTGTAATCCCCTTTCTTCAGAAATAGCAGCCATATATGGCTTTGGCGTTGCTTTTTGGTAATTAGAAGGCCACTAAATGCCGCTGTGCACCATACTTGTATTATACCCAGCAGTGAAGGGGTTAATTAGGTAGCTTGTAGGGTTAATTTTAACTTCAGTGTAGTGTAGTAGACAACCCAAAGTATTGATCTAGGCCCATTTTGGTATATTTCATGCCACCATTTCACCGCCAAATGCGATCAAATAAAAAAAATCGTTAACTTTTTCACTAACTTTAGATTTCTCACTGAAATTATTTACAATTAGCTTGTGCAATTATGGCACAAATGGTTGTAAATGCTTCTCTGGGATACCCTTTGTTCAGAAATAGCAGACATATATGGCTTTGGCGTTGCTTTTTGATAATTAGAAGGCAGCTAAATGTAACTGCTCACCACACTTGTATTATGCCCAGCAGTGAAGGGGTTAATTAGGTAGCTTAGCGTAGAGATCAGTCTCCCACCTGACACATCCGACCCCCTGATCCCTCCCTGACCCCTCACAAACAGCTCTATTCCCTGCTCCATCCCACAATTGTCACCGCCATCTTACATACTGGCAGAAAGTTTGTGTTTGACATACCCTGTACGACGTGTGTCCTTAAAGGGTTAAGGCAAGGACCATGTAAAGATCTCTCCCCTCCTGGTTTTCTAACCAGCAGCCACAAAATGCATGCTTTCAAACAAACAAACTGAGAACCAACCAGAGTGACACAGCCATTGTAATTTCCCTAAGCACATACAAACCACAGACTGGACTGGGAACACATCCTAAGTCATTGTAAAACCCAGATCCCTGAATGCTTGCAGACAGATGTACAGTTTCCAGCAACTCAGGCAGTTAACCCTGATGACCTGGGTGAGAAGTCCATAGGGAAAATTACAAACAAAATAATCAACACAACACAGAAAAACCCTGGCACTCTCTAGCAAGCACACAGCAATATTTAAAAGCAAACAAACTGAGAACCCACCAGGGTGACACAGGCCTTTGTAATTTCCCTAAGCACATACACAACACAGAAATTAACTGCACTTCTTAGACTGGACTGGGTACACATTCCAAAGCCACTGCAAAACCCACAGCCTCTGGAATGTGATAAAGAGAAAGATGGATGGTCAAAAGGCAAACAAAGCCGAGCTGCATGAATTTTTTGCGCTAGTAGTATTGGCATAAAGTCACCCAACAACAATGTGAATGACTGGTGGAGAGCTTGTCACGATGCATGAAAGCTGTGATTGAAAAATAAATATTAATTTCTGAACTCCTGTTAAAACATTAGTTGTTTAAAAATGAATATGAACTTCTTTTCTTTCCATTATTCAAGGTCTGAAAACATTGCATCTTTTTTGCTATACATTGTGAAACTAAATCGTGTATCAAAGTGCTGGTGCAATATTTATAGAGTGTATATATAGTGGGGCTTCAGGTGCATTTCAAGCGAGCATCTAAGCAACCATATACGGATCTCCAAACGAACATTGATTGAAATACTAAGCAAAATAAATTGAATGTGTTTAACCCATATAAACCACTAGAAACACATAGGGGCATATTTATCAAGATCTAAAGACCGCTGCTCTATAACCTGTTCGCCTGCTCTGAAGGGGCGGACAGACATCGCCAGAAATCAACCTGATCGAATATGATCAGGTTGATTGACACTCCCGGCTAGCGGCCGATTGGCCACGAATCTGCAGGGGGCGACATTGCACCAGCAGTTCGCAAGAACTGCTGGTGCGATGATAAATGCCGACATCATATGCTGTTAGCATTTATCGATGTGCAGCGGACATGATCCGCAATATCGGATCATGTCCGCTCGCACAATGATAATTCGGCCCCATAAGCTTAAACATTTTTAAATTTCTCAACAGAGGGATGTATATCTGCGTGACAAACTCCATATATTATTTGCATGCATAGCGTCATATGGGGGAGGAATTACAATACAGCCTCATCATCAAAGAGGCATGGTGTTACGTCAAAGAAAATTGTCAATCAGATATATGTTGTTTACATATGTGACGTCACATGTAGGAGGGACAATTATCCGACATGATCTGAAAAATGTGATGTTATGTCTATATAGTGATCTATGCCTTTGTGTTGCAAAAATATCAGAATAGTAAATTACTGCCATATAAAAAATACATGGCAAACATGTCTCAATGTAAATGCTAAATCAAATACAAACTACCAGGGCTACATGTTATTCAATCATTACAGCACATGACTAACCTAAGACAGGCTATATTGTATAGAGAAATACTATCAGATATGATAATGTTATTATAAACTGTCTGGTAAATACATGATTAGTGCAAGGGGGAATTTAGACAAAAATAAAAATAAGCAGAGAAATAAATAGAAACAGAAATGGAAAAATAATATTTATACTAAAAATGATCACCTAGCAAGTGTCAATATCGATTTGTATCTACAGAGATAAAGGTGACACAAAAGCATCTAAAAAGGGAAGAAACAAGCAAAATATAAAGTGGGACCCGTGAAAAAAAAACATTAAAAATAAAGAATGGGACCTATGTACAAAAAGACTACAAATAATAAAGAAAAAAATAACAAAAAGAAAAGAAAAAATGTGTTTGTTTGAAAGGGGAATGTCTTAAAGGAACAGCATCCTATTCTAGTGAATATCGAAGTGACAATAGGCATAAAAATGAATTATTCAATAATTAAGCATCAAATTGCGTCTATGTGTACCATGTACTCTGTATAGAGATCAAACAGTGTATAAGCTTCTACAGATTATAAAAAATGGTGCCAATCAATTTGTGAGTTTAAAGGGCCACTGTAAGTAAATATTTTCTATGCCTGTTATTAACTAACTACACCAAATACGCTTTCTATCAATAGCATTTCATTAACATATCTCTACCGTATATCAGAAATCTTGTCTGCAAATTTAATTGTTTTCCAAACCCACTCCGTGGGTATCCTTTGCTCTGTACCAATCCGTTTACTATACCTAGGTTTCAAAATGGAGCTTTAAACACAAAGTTATTGGTTTAAGTATTTTGAACACGCAGTGCTGAAAATAGTGGGCAGGATAACGTGACATCACCGGCGAATAAAAGATATAACTTTTAGAACGTTATGAAACTTCGTTTTGGAGAAAATATAGGTCAGTAGGTTTTAATTAATGTTTATTAACTTTAATATGTTAGTTGTTTAGCTTAAAAATTATAACAGAAAGTAATCCTTTAAACCATTTTGAGTGTAATGTACCAAGTTTGTAAATCTATCGAGCCTCAGTTTGGAGCAGTCTTCTAACTCTATCACCACCTCTTTTCAGGAGTCGGACATTGTCACTCAACATAAATCTCATGTCTTTTACTGTGTGGTTTTTCTCCAAAAAGTGACCGGTTGGTTGCTCTGACTTGAAGACAGGGATACTTGTATGGCACTTTGGAAAAACATTATATGACATTATAAAATGTATGGTCAATTATCAATATAATGGAGCCAACAAATACAGCTCAAAAGATAGATGACATATCTTGTTGTACATGTCAAAAAATATTTGATGGGACTATTCCTATTGGTATGTGGGTGTCTAAAAGTTCACCCTGAATCATGGCATAGCACAAAATGAAACTAGAACATCTGGGATCCCAATTTAGATTCCAAGTATTTTTGGAATAGCAATGTTCAGGATCAGTTATTACAAGATCTCTGAAATTTTGGTCCCTCTTGTAGCCAACTCTAGGAGGAGCATACTGATCAAAGTTTAAAGATGAATCCAATCTTAGTATATCCTAGTGTTTGCATAGTATTTTGCCCAATGTGGTAATTGCAGTACCAATAAGTCCATTTGAGACATCAGGTTTACAGTGAGTTTTACTTTTTAAATATACTTATGACAGTAACCCTGTGCAATGAATTACTGTGTCATCTGTTGTAATTGGACCTCTTTGAGAGTAGTTGTAGAGTTATTTTGCACTACTCAAGTCCTTTGGGAAATTGGTATAGCTCTGATAAGAGGTTTCGGATGGCAACTCTGAGCATGCAATAACAAGTTCCGATTGGTACCTTTCTGAAACCGTGTAATGTTCAGGCTTGTATATATGTCTATTTGCTCAGTATGATAAGTGATCTTAAGTTTAATTGGGCCAGACTGAGAATTGATGTTGTCAGTCCACTGCAGAAAGTCATTGCCTCTCCACAGTAGCAAAATGTAATCTATATACCATTTATAAAAGATTATAGATGTATTATTAAATGCCTGCATGTTATTAACCTCAACATTTTGCATAAAGAGGTTGGCATACGATGGGGGAATATAAGACCCCATTGCCGTGCCCATCTTTTGGAGGTAATAGGAAGACTCAATTTTTTAATAATTGAGTGTGACACAGAATGTGATCAATTCCAGAAGTAAGTGAGATGGCCGAATCCCATATGGGTACCGGGCGAGTGTGCCACGTATACATTATATGTCCTCTTCATTTGGGATCATGTCCATTGTAACAAGTATATCATTAGAATTGATGTCATGGTCAGTCTTAAGTAGGGTAAGAGGTGTGGAGGAATCCCTCAAATATGATCTCATCTGTATGACAAAAGTATGTAAAAAAAAATCCACAAATGTGGGAAGTGGTTGTAGTATGAAGTTTCTTGCTGAAACAATTGGGTGACAGGGAGGGTTCCACAGATCCTTGTAGATTGTTGGAATTTTTGAAGGTGTATAATATTGGTCTCACTGGGTGTTTTACCAATAGCCAGCCTTTTGTAGCCTCATCTATCCACCCTGCTTTAAAACATATCATTAGTGTTGTTTCCATCTACTTTTGGTATTCCAAAGTAGGATCTTTTGATAACTTCACATAGGTCAGTAGATTACTCCATCAGATAGTTGATTGTGAATCTCTTTTTGATAGTCAGAATAATGTATCACTACTATGGCCCGCTCTTTTATCCACTGGGCGAATCACAATGTTTGGATCTTTAGCCTTTCCCATATTTTGTTGTACTAGCCTAATGTAGGTCCTGATACTAGGGTTAATATTGATCAGATCAAATTGGCTATGTGATTTAAACAGCAATACCTTCTCATCTCTTTCGTTTGGTGGAAAAATCTCATAGTTTAAGTTGTCATTGAAATTTCATCATTGCAGTCATCTTGATAGAATATAGGTAAATACATCAAGCCTTTGTTTTGTTCAATAATAGTGATTATTGAAACATGTGATAAGCCATTATAATATACAACATCATATGCTATTGTGGGACTTATAAGGTCCTATGACGTGCAATCTTATGTGACCATCTTAGTACCTACTTTGAACAATAGAATATAACAGTGTTATATGAAATTCACACAAATCATATATTTCGCTCTTAATATTAATATATATGGTTGGGTCATTTTAATCATCCTTTATGATTACAGATACAAGATTGTTTAATATGAATGTTTTCTTTCATCTTTTTTTTTATTCCTTTAATCCTTATCTATCAGGAAATAAAGAACATATAAAATGAGTAGTAAATTATGTATATATATTTATTTGTCTACCTGTTATTATGCTGATATATGGTTGTGTTGATTGTACACACGTTGGTTTTTAATGGTATCACCTTTTAACATGGCAATGTTTGTTTATACCGGAACCGGATGTGACATACCTTCCGGTCCACGGCCATCTTGGGATACACTATTGACTCAATGCTGTGCTACAATGTAACTAGTTTTAACATCAGAAAAGGCAAATGGTGTTTTGAAAATGTATTTGCTATATAAAACAGTGGTTTATCACATGTATTTTGTCTGAAAAATGGGTTGTTTGCACTCCAACATGTCACATTAAATTTTGACAGTGATTTAAAATCCTGTGAGTGCTTTCCTTTTTGAAGGATATATATATTAAGAATGCTTTCAAAAATAGAAATGCTTAGTATATTTTGATCAATTACAAAAAATGCAAAATGAATGAACATTAGAAAAATCTAAATCAAATCAATAATTGATGTGGGCAAATGATGAAAAAGAAGTTCAAGTGGGCACCAATAAAAACAAAGAAATAATTCTATCACTCAGTGATAATAAACATAAAAAAGCCCACGGTCTAGCACACTGCTGTTTTCATAGACCTAGCTCCATCACTTTGCTTAGCCCTGTAAATAGAAAACTATGACATCACAATGATAGGAAAACCTTGCGGCATAATTAACTATTTACAATCTGTTAAAGATCTATTGAAAACACCAGAAATATAAAGACACAATAAAAGGTTAATTATGCTGTAAGGTATTCCAATCAGTTTAATGTCATAGTTTTCTATTTAAAGGGCTCTGCAAAGTGATGGTGCTAGGTTTTTGAGTACACAGTGTGCTAAGTCGAAATGCGTTAGACCCTGTGTGCTTTCTTATGTTTATTATCGCTGAGTGATGGAATTTTTAAACGTTTTGGAATAAAGTTTCTTTGTTTTTATTAGCAACTGGCTAAGCAGAATATGGCCATATTGTGTGGTTAAGATCCCAATTTTAACATAAATGCATACCCTCTGTTTTGTGTAACTATTTGGTCTCATTGGCAGTACTCCCAAAGATGTAAAAAAAACTTTTTGTAAGGTGTGCTAAACCAAACTTTGTATTTGTATTTATAAAAAAAGGGAGACTGGCCATCTTCCATTGGTTAAAGCACCCCACCCAAGCTCAGGTGTGCTCATGACATGGAGTTGTGAATATAAAATCAGGGAGTCTCATTCTATTTTGAAGAGAAAAAGCAGGAACGATTCAGCCCATAAAGGCAAAGTACTGTAGTGTTAGGGCCAGTCGTTATTGGGACACCTTGTAAGTTGGTGACTAGCTAAGCAGAATATGGCCATATTGTGTGACTAAGATCCCAATTGTAATATAAACGCATAGGTGTTTTTTGCAAGCAATTTTTTTGCAGCAATTAAAAATATGGTGTTTATTTGCAAGTGGATGTGCACCAATTTCCTCTGTTTTGTTTGTGTGTGTATATATATATATATATATATATATATATATATTTACAGTATATATATATTTACAGTATATATATATATACAGTATATATGATCCTATAATTAGACATGTGTATGGCGAAAAAATTCGGTTTGGTTCGGATCGATTCAGAATTTTTCGAAGTTCGGTTCGGATCGATTCGAATTCGGAAAATTTCGAATCGATTCGTTTCGGATTCATTTCGGATTCATTCGGATTCAAAGAAATTCGTCTGGATTCAGTTCGATTCGGTTCGATTCGGTTCGTAAATTCGGCAATTCGGTAAGTGTTAGGTGGGATTAGACTAGTATTATACTGTATATTAGGTCTTAACCTAACATACTGTATAATACTAGTGTAATCCAATGGCCATCCGAATTTACGAATCGATTCGATTTGGTTCGATTCGGAAAATTCGGCAAAATTTTAATTCGGAAATTCGGTTCGATCCGAATCGCCGAATTTTCTGAATTTCCGAATCGAACCGAAACGAATCGCACATGTCTACCTATAATCATTTCTTTCATGTAATTGGCAAGAGTCCATGAGCTAGTGACATATGGGATATGCAATCCTACCAGGAGGGGCAAAGTTTCCCAAACCTCAAAATGCCTATAAATACACCCCTCAACACACCCACAATTCAGTTTTACAAACTTTGCCTCCTATGGAGGTGGTGAAGTAAGTTTGTGCTAAGATTTCTATGTTGATATGCGCTTCTCAGCATTGTTGAAGCCCGATTACTTTCAGAGTACAGCGAATGTCAGAGGGACGTGAAGGGAGTATCACTTTTTTGAATACGATGAATTCCCTAACGGGGGTCTATTTCATAGGTTCTATGTTATCGGTTGTAGAGATTCATCTCCTACCTCCCTTTTCAGAACAACGATATACTCTCAATTTACCATTACCTCTACTAATAACTGTTTTAGTACTGGTTTGGCTATCTGCTATATGTGGATGGGTGTCTTTTGGTAAGTATGTTTTTTATTACTTAAGACACCTCAGCTATGGTTTGGCACTTTATGCAATTATGTAAAGTTCTAAATATATGAATTATACTTATATTTGCCATGAGTCAGGTTCATGTATTTCCTTCAGCAGACTGTCAGTTTCATATTTGGGGAATTTAAATATTTTAAGAAATGTATTTCTTACCTGGGGTTTTAGTCTTTTCTTCAATTGACTACTTCTTGCTATTGCGGGTATTAGGCCAGCGGGTGCATCAAATGCTAAACTTTATTGCGTCATTCTTGGTGCGAAAATTTTTTTGGTGCAGAAAAAGACGTTTATGACGCAACATCGTCATTTCCAGCGTCATACGTGACGCCAAGGCCTTTCACATGGCGGCGTCATTAGTGACGCGAGTGTGTCATTTCCGGTTATTTTTGGCGCCAAAAAAGTTTACGTTACGTTGTGCGTCATACTTGGCGCCAAATTTTTTTCATTATTTCAATACCCCATTGATGTTTGCCTCTTGCTTTTTTCTCTATCAGAGGCCTATGCTTTTGCATTTTTTTCCCATTCCTGAAACTGTCATATAAGGAAATAGATAATTTTGCTTTATATGTTGTTTTTTCTCTTACATTGAGCAAGATGTCCCAATCTGATCCTGCCTCACAAGTTTCTGCTGGAACATTGCTGCCTGACATCGGTTCTACCAAAGCTAAGTGCATTTGTTGTAAAAGTGTAGAAATTATTCCACCAAATGTCATTTGTAATAGTTGTCATGATAAACTTTTACATGCAGATAGTGTTTCCATCAGTAATAGTACATTGCCAGTTGCAGTTCCTTCAACTTCTAATGTACATGATATACCTGTACATTTTAAAGAATTTGTTTCTGATTCTATTCTGAAGGCTTTGTCTGCATTTCCACCTTCTAATAAACGTAAAAGGTCTTTTAAAACTTCTCATTTAGCTGATGAAATTTCAAATGACCAGCAACATAATAATTTATCCTCTTCTGATGAGGATCTATCTGATTCAGAAGATCCTTCCTCAGACATTGACACTGACAAATCTACTTATTTATTTAAAATAGAGTATATGCGTTCTTTATTAAAAGAAGTGTTAATTACTTTGGATATTGAGGTAACCAGTCCTATTGATGTTCAGTCTAATAAACGTTTAAATGCTGTTTTTAAACCTCCTGTGGTTTCCCCAGGGGTTTTTCCTATTCCTGAGGCTATTTCTGATATGATTTCTAGGGAATGGAATAAGCCAGGTACTTCTTTTATTCCTTCTTCAAGGTTTAAAAAATCATATCCTTTACCAGCAAAATCTATAGAGTTTTGGGAAAAAATCCCCAAAGTTGATGGGGCTATTTCTACTCTTGCTAAATGTACCACTATTCCTATGGAAGATAGTACTTCCTTTAAGGATCCTTTAGATAGGAAGCTTAAATCCTATCTAAGGAAGGCCTATTTATATTCAGGTCATCTTCTCAGACCTGCTATTTCTTTGGCTGATGTTGCGGCTGCCTCAACTTTTTGGTTGGAGAATTTAGCGCAACGAGAATTGGATCCTGACATATCTAGCATTACTCGCTTACTGCAACATGCTAATAATTTTATTTGTGATACCATTTTTGATATTATCAAAATTGATGTTAGATCCATACTTTGTGGCTTAAATCTTGGAATGCTGATATGACATCTAAATCTAGATTACTATCTCTTTCTTTCCAAGGTAATAATTTATTTGGTTCTCAGTTGGATTCTATTATTTCAACTATCACTGGAGGAAAAGGAGTTTTTTTGCCTCAGGATAAAAAACCTAAGGGTAAATCTAAGGCTTCTAACCGTTTTCGTTCCTTTCGTCAGAATAAGGAACAAAAACCCAATCCTCCTCCCAAGGAATCTGCTTCCAGTTGGAAGCCTTCCTCAAATTGGAATAAATTTAAGCCATTTAGGAAATCAAATTCTGCCCCTAAGTCCGCATGAAGGTGCGGCCCTCATTCCAGCTCAGCTGGTAGGGGGCAGATTAAGGTTTTTCAAGGATTTTTGGATAAAATCTGTCCAAAATCATTGGATTCAGAGGATTGTCTCTCAAGGGTATCAAATAGGATTCAAAGTAAGACCTCCTATGAGAAGATTTTTTCTCTCACGCATCCCTGTAAATCCAGTGAAAGCTCAGGCTTTTCTGAAGTGTGTTTCAGACCTGGAGTCTTCAGGGGTAATCATGCCAGTTCCTCCTCAGGAACAAGGTTTGGGGTTTTATTCAAACCTATTCATTGTACCAAAGAAAGAAAATTTGTTCAGACCAGTTCTGGATCTGAAAATTTTGAATCGTTATGTAATAGTACCAACTTTCAAGATGGTGACTATAAGGACTATTTTGCATTTTGTTCAGCAAGGACATTATATGTCCACAACAGACTTGCAGGATGCATACCTTCATATTCCGATTCATCCAGAACACTATCAGTTTGTGAGATTTTCTTTTCTAGACAAGCATTACCAATTTGTTGCTCTTCCATTTGGCCTTGCAACAGCTCCAAGAATATTTTCAAAGGTTCTGGGTGCCCTACTATCTGTAATCAGAGAACAGGGTATTGCGGTGTTTCCTTATTTGGACGATATCTTGGTACTAGCTCAGTCTTTACATACTGCAGAATCTCACACGAAACAACTAGTGTTGTTTCTTTGGAAACATGGTTGGAGGATCAATTTACCAAAAAGTTTCTTGATTCCTCAGACAAGGGTCACCTTTTTAGGTTTCCAGATAGATTCAGTGTCCATGACTCTGTCTCTAACAGACAAGAGATGTTTAAAATTGGTCGCAGCATGCCGGCACCTTCAGTCTCAGTCATTCCCTTCAGTGGCTATGTGCATGGAAGTTTTAGGTCTCATGACTGCAGCATCGGACGCGATTCCCTTTGCTCGTTTTCACATGAGACCTCTACAGCTTTGCATGCTTAATCAATCGTGCAGGGATTATACAAAGATATCACAATTAATATCCTTGAATCCCAATGTACGACACTCTCTGACATGGTGGATAGATCACCATCGTTTGGTTCAAGAGGCCTCTTTTGTTCGGCCAACCTGGACTGTGATCTCAACAGATGCAAGTCTTTCAGGTTGGGGAGCTGTATTGGGATCTCTGACAGCACAAGGGGTTTGGAAATCTCAAGAGGCGAGATTACCAATAAATATTTTAGAACTCCGTGCAATTCTCAGGGCTCTTCAATTTTGGCCTCTGCTAAAGAGAGAACCGTTCATTTGTTTTCAGACAGACAATATCACAACTGTGGCTTATGTCAATCATCAGGGTGGGACTCACAGTCCCCAAGCTATGAAAGAAGTATCTCGGATACTTGCTTGGGCGGAATACAGCTCCTGTCTAATATCTGCGGTGCATATCCCAGGTGTAGACAATTGGGAGGCGGATTATCTCAGCCACAAGACTTTACATCCAGGGGAGTGGTCTCTCCATCCAGTTTTCTCAGATTGTTCAGATGTGGGGTCTTCCAGAGATAGATCTCATGGTCTCTCATCTAATCAAGAAACTTCCCAGATACCTGTCCAGGTCCAGGGATGTTCAGGCGGAAGCAGTGGATGCACTGACACTTCCTTGGTGTTATCATCCTGCTTACATCTTCCCGCCTCTAGTTCTCCCTCCAAGAGTGATCTCCAAAATCATCATGGAACAGTCTTTTGTGTTGCTGGTGGCTCCAGCATGGCCACACAAGTTTTGGTATGCAGATCTGGTGCAGATGTCCAGTTGCCCGCCTTGGCCACTTCCGTTACGGCCGGACCTACTATCTCAAGGTCCATTTTTCCATCAGGATCTCAAATCATTAAATTTGAAGGTGTGGAAATTGAACGCTTAGTTCTAAGTCATAGAGGTTTGTCTGATTCAGTGATTAATACTATGTTACAAGCTCGTAAATCTGTCTCTAGAAAGATTTATTATAGAGTTTGGAAGACTTACATTTCATGGTGTTCTTCACATAAATTCTCCTGGCATTCTTTTAGAATTCCTAGAATTTTACAGTTCCTTCAGGATGGTTTGGATAAGGGTTTGTCTGCAAGTTCCTTGAAAGGACAAATGTCCGCTCTTTCTGTTTTATTTCACAGAAAGATTGCTATACTTCCTGATAGTCACTGTTTTGTACAGGCTTTAGTTCGTATTAAGCCTGTCATTAAATCAATTTCTCCTCCTTGGAGTCTTAATTGGGTTCTGAAGGCGTTACAGGCTCCTCCATTTGAGCCTATGCATTCTTTGGACATTAAACTACTTTCTTGGAAAGTGTTGTTCCTTTTGGCTATCTCTTCTGCTAGAAGAGTTTCTGAGCTATCTGCTCTTTCTTGTGAGTCTCCTTTTCTGATTTTTCATCAGGATAAGGCAGTTTTGCAGACTTCTTTTCAATTTTTACCTAAGGTTGTGAATTCTAACAACATTAGTAGAGAAATTGTTGTCCCTTCCTTATGTCCTAATCCTAAGAATTCTTTGGAGAGATCCTAACATTCTTTGGATGTGGTAAGAGCTTTGAAATATTATGTGGAAGCTACTAAAGATTTCAGGAAGACTTCCAGTCTATTTGTTTTATTTTCTGGTCCTAGGAAAGGTCAGAAGGCTTCTTGGTTGAAACTTTTGATTCATCAAGTTTATTTGGAGTCGGGTCAGGCCCCGCCTCAGAGAATTACAGCTCATTCTACTAGATCAGTTTGCACTTCGTGGGCTTTTAAGAATGAAGCTTCAGTTGATCAGATTTGCAAAGTGGCGACTTGGTCATCTTTGCATACATTTACTAAATTCTACCTTTTTGATGTATTTGCTTCTTCGGAAGCAGTTTTTGGTAGAAAAGTTCTTCAGGCAGCTGTTTCAGTTTGATTCTTCTGCTTTTGATTTAAGTTTTTTTCTTTCAAAGATGAAATAAACTTATTTTTTATTTGGGTTGTGGATTAATTTTTTTCAGCGGAATATGGCTGTTTTTATTTTTATTCCCTCCCTCTCTAGTGACTCTTAAGTGGAAGACTCCACATCTTGGGTATTGATATCCCATATGTCACTAGCTCATGGACTCTTGCCAATTACATGAAAGAAAACATAATTTATGTAAGAACTTACCTGATAAATTCATTTCTTTCATATTGGCAAGAGTCCATGAGGCCCACCCTTTTTATGGTGGTTATGATTTTTTGTATAAAGCACAATTATTTCCAAATTTCCTTTGTTGATGCTTTCTACTCCTTTCTTTATCACCCCACTGCTTGGCTATTCGTTAAACTGAATTGTGGGTGTGGTGAGGGATGTATTAATAGGCATTTTGAGGTTTGGGAAACTTTGCCCCTCCTGGTAGGATTGTATATCCCATATGTCACTAGCTCATGGACTCTTGCCAATATGAAAGAAATGAATTTATCAGGTAAGTTCTTACATAAATTATGTTTTTTTGTCATTGTTATACATATTAAAATCGTGTTAAAACAAATATGCACCTTTGTATAATTCTCGTCGGCTATAGTGCACATGAATAAAAAAGGAATTTGCATGTGCGAAATCCCAACAGGAGTTTTATTAGGGTGTGTTAAGTATTTATTTGATATAAAATATTATTAAATGGTATTAATAATTCAAATTACTAATGTTAATATTTTTATCAATGGTTAATACAATAATTGAATTATTAACTTTTAACAATCGTCTAATACTATATATGGTTAGAAACCACCCCAGCCATTTTCAGAATCCACCTGGATGCAGCGTTGGCAAACCCAAAGCATTAAAAAAAATATATTGAAAAAACACGTAACAGCCCACAATAAATAAATAAAAACACGTAACCACCCGCACGAAGTATAACCAAAAAAACCTAACCTCTCGCACGAAATATTAATGAACACCTAAACCGCAAATACCCACATCGCAAAATAATAAAGTAATTAACCCCTAATCCGCAAATAACATAATTAAAATATTAACCCTTTAACCGCCAACTCCTCACATCGCAATAAACCTAATAAACCTATTAACCCCTAAACCGACAATCCCCCACATTGCAATAAACCTAATTAACCCATTAACGCTAAACTGCCAACCCCCAACATCACAATAAACCTAATTAACCTATTAACCCCTATACCACCAAACCCCCACATCACAATAAACCTAATTAACCTATTAACTCATAAACCGCCAAACCCCCACATCACAAAAAACCTAATTAACCTATTAACTCCTAAACTACCAACCCCCCACCACGCAAATAACTAATTTAATTACTAAGCCCCCTAATCGAACACCCCCTAAATTAACCCCAATATTAACTTACACTTAAATAAAACCAAACATTAAATTACAAAAAAAATAATCTCAAATTACAAAAAATAAAAAAAATCTCAAATTACAGAAAAAATAAACAAAATTATCTAAAATAAAAAACTAAACCTAATATCTATGAAAATAAAAAGCCCCCCAAAATAAAAACACCCCCTAAACTACCAAGAGCCCTTAAAAGGGCATTTTGTAGGGAATTCCCATAAGTTAAACAGCTCTTTTACATTTACTAAATCCCCCCTAACAGTAAAACCCCCCCACCCACCAAACCCCCCAAAATAAAAAAACTAACACTAAAAAAACCTAAAGTACCCATTGCCCCTAAAGGGGCATTTGTATGGGCATTTCCCTTAAAAGGGCATTCAGATCTTTTACTGCCCTTAAAAGGTCAATTAGCCATTTTTTCTTTTCCAGACCATTAAATCTCTAATCTTAAAAAAAAAATTCCTAACACTAAGCCCCAAATAGGTACTCAGCGTTCCTGAAGTCCGGCAGAGAAGGTCGTCCAGGAGGCTCCATCAAAGTCTATCTTCAACCGGAACGAAGGCAGCAGGGAGCGGAGGTGCGGAGAGGGCTTCCCCAATGCGTGGATCCTCATTGGTGGTGGTCCTCAGCAGCTTGGAGGCTCCTCTTCATGTGATCATCCATCGCACACTGAAGATTGAATGCAAGGTACCCCATATTTATTGGGGTTCCTTGCATTCCTATAGGCTGAAATTTTGAAATCAGCCAATAGGATTAAAGCTACTGAAATCGTATTAGCTGATTTGAGCCAATAGGATTTCAGTAGCTCTAATCCTATTGGCTGATTTCAAAATTTCAGCCAATAGGAATGCAAGGTACCCCAAATTGATTGCGGTACCTTGCATTCAATCTTTAGTGTACAACGGACATTGGATGAAGAGGAGCCTCCATGCCGCCGAGGAGCGCAGCCGCCAAGGACCGCCGCCATTGAAGACTGCCACTGAGGATCCACGCGTCGGGGAAGACAGCTCCATAGCTTCAATCCGCGCCGCCGGTGAGAACCGCCATTGTGGATCCACAGCTCCGCACCTCAGCCTTCGCAATGGATGAAGATAGAAGATGATGGAGCCGCCTTGAAGAAGACCTGCTCCGCTGGACTTCAGGAACGGTGAGTACCTATTTGAAGCTTAGTGCTAGGATTTTTTATTATTTTTTCGGGGGTTTTGTTTTTAAGATTAGGGATTTAATGGGCTGTAAAAGAGTTGATTGCCCTTCTAAGGGCAGTAAAAGAGCTGAATGCCCTTTTAAGGGCAATGCCCATACAAATGACGCTTTAGGGGCAATGGGTAGTTTAGGTTTTTTTAGTGTTATTTTTTTTATTTTGGGGGGTTTGATGGGTGTTTTTTTTTTTACTGTTAGGGGGTAATTGGCTAAGCAGAATATGGCCATATGTGTGACTAAGATCCCAATTGTAATATAAAAGCATCAGTCTTTTTTGCAAGCAATTTTTTGCAGCAAATTAAAAATGTGGTGTTTATTTGCAAGTGGATGTGCACCAATTTCCTCTGTTTTGTTTGTGTGTGTGTGTATATATATATATATATATATATATATATATATATATATATATATATATATATATACATATATATATATTTACAGTATATATATATATATATATATATATATATATATATATATATATATATATATATATATATATACAGTATATATGATCCTATAATCATTTTTTGTCATTGTTATACATATTAAAATCGTGTTAAAACAAATATGCACCTTAGTATAATTCTCGTCGGCTATAGTGCACATGAATAAAAAAGGAATTTGCAAGTGCGAAATCCCAACAGGAGTTTTATTAGGGTGTGTTAAGTATTTATTTGATATAAAATATTATTAAATAGTATTGATAATGCAAATTACTAATGTTAATATTTTTTATCAATGGTTAATACAATAATTGAATAATTAACTCTTAACAATTGTTTAATACTATATATGGTTAGAAACCACCCCAACCATTTTCAGAATCCACCTGGATGCACCTTTGGCAAACCCGAAGCATTAAAAAAAATATATTGAAAAAACACGTAACAGCCCGCAAGAAATAAATAAAAAACACGTAACCGCCCACACGAAGTATAACCAAAAAAAACTAACCTCTCGCACGAAATATTAACGAACACCTAAACCGCAAATACCCACATCGCAAAATAATAAAGTAATTAACCCCTAATCCGCAAATAACATAATTAAAATATTAACCCCTTAACCGCCAACTCCTCACATCGCAATAAACCTAATTAACCTATTAACCCCTAAACCGACAAACCCCCACATCGCAATAAACCTAATTAACCCATTAACCCCTAAACTGCCAACCCCCAACATCACAATAAACCTAATTAACCTATTAACCCCTATATCACCAAACCCCCACATCACAATAAACCTAATTAACCTATTAACTCATAAACCGCCAAACCCCCACATCACAACAAACCTAATTCACCTATTAACTCCTAAACTGCCAACCCCCCACAATGCAAATAACTAATTTAATTACTAAGCCCCCTAACCAAACACACCCTAAATTAACCCCAATATTAACTTACACTTAAATAAAACCAAACATAAAATTACAAAAAAATAATCTCAAATTACAAAAAAATAAAAAACTCTAAAATTACAGAAAAAAATAAACAAAATTATCTAAAATAAAAAAATTAAACCTAATCTCTATGAAAATAAAAAGCCCCCCAAAATAAAAACACCCCCTAAGCTAAACTACCAATAGCCCTTAAAAAGGCATTTTGTAGGGAATTCCCATAAGTTAAACAGCTCTTTTACATTTAAAATTTACTAAATCCCCCCTAACAGTAAAACCCCCCACCCACCAAACCCCCCAAAATAAAAAAAACTAACACTAAAAAAACCTAAAGTACCCATTGCCCCTAAAGGGGCATTTGTATGGGCATTTCCCTTAAAAGGGCATTCAGATCTTTTACTGCCCTTAAAAGGTCAATTAGCTCTTTTCCAGCCCATTAAATCTCTAATCTTAAAAAAAAAATTCCTAACACTAAGTCCCAAATAGGTACTCAGCGTTCCTGAGATCCGGCAGAGAAAGTCGTCCAGGAGGCTCCATCAACTTCTATCTTCAACCGGAACGAAGGCAGCAGGGAGCGGAGGTGCAGAGATGGCTTCCCCGATGCGTGGATCCTCATTGGTGGTGGTCCTCAGCGGCGTGAAGACTCCTCTTCATGTGATCATCCATCGCACACTGAAGATTGAATGCAAGGTACCCCATATTTATTCCTATAGGCTGAAATTTTGAAATCAGCCAATAGGATTAAAGCTACTGAAATCGTATTAGCTGATTTGAGCCAATAGGATTTCAGTAGCTCTAATCCTATTGGCTGATTTCAAAATTTTCCAAATTGATTGCGGTACCTTGCATTCAATCTTTAGTGTACAACGGACATCAGATGAAGAGGAGCCTCCATGCCGCCAAGGAGCACAGCCGCCAAGGACCGCCACCGTTGAGGACTGCCACTGAGGATCCACGCGTTGGGGAAGACAGCTCCGTACCTCCAATCCGCGCCGCTGGTGAGAACCGCCACTGTGGATCCACAGCTCCGCACCTCAGCCTTCGCTATGGATGAAGATAGAAGATGATGGAGCCGCCTGGAAGAAGACCTTTTCCGCTGGACTTCAGGAACGGTGAGTACCTATTTGAAGCTTAGTGTTAGGATTTTTTTTTATTTTTGGGGGGGTTTTGTTTTTAAGATTAGGAATTTAATGGGCTGTAAAAGAGTTGATTGCCCTTCTAAGGGCAGTAAAAGAGCTGAATGCCCTTTTAAGGGCAATGCCCATACAAATGCCCCTTTAGGGGCAATGGGTAGTTTAGGTTTTTTTAGTGTTATTTTTTTTATTTTGGGGGTTTGATGGGTGGGTTTTTTTTTACTGTTAGGGGGTAATTGGTAATTTGTTTAGGTAAAAGAGCATTTTAACTTAGGACAATGCCCTACAAAAGCCATTTTAAGGGCTATTGGTAGTTTAGTTTTAGATTAGGGGGTGTTTTTATTGTTGGTGGGATTTATTATTTTTATAGGGGTATTAGTTTAGGTTTACATTTTTTTATTTTGGATAGCTTTGTTTATTTTTTTCTGTAATTTTTTATTTTTTGTAATTTTAGCTTTGGGTGTTGTATTTTTTTTTTTTTTTTTAAATAGATAGGCTTATCACCTAGTTTTATATAATACACATTTACAGGGAAGTATATTTATATAATAAAGTAAATATAGATGATTCAGCAAAGGATAACAAGAGAAGGAAGCAAATTAAATAATAGAAGTAAATTGGAAAGTTGTTTAAAAGTGTATGCTCTGTCTAAATCATAAATATCTAATTATGACTTTACTGTCCTTTTAAAGATATCATTTCAAAGAACAGTGACAAATCTAAATATGCTTTCACATTAAAGTCATCTTGATTCTATACAACGGTTTAATATCAATTTATAAGATCATTATCTATATAGTAGTTGCCTCTACAAGATATAACTTAAGGACACCTTCTACAAAATTAAAACTGCCAGAAAGAGTAGCAACTTTAATAAATAAATTGCCATGTGCAGTAATACTTAGAAGGAAATGAGACCCAGAACAGCTATATATGCAGAATAACTAAAAGATAAAAAATCAGTTAATGCTGTAGAATCCCAAAATGCTATATAATTTCCAAGACTGGCTGAAACTAGGCTTATATGATAACCTCTAAAAAGTCCCCATGTCATGGCTGTATTTGTAATTGGGCAAAACACAAATAGCAGGGCAGTATCAAATGTAAACAACTAAAACAGTGTGCAGGCTGCCTCTATTAGCTTTTTATACAGTTGTACTGAAGAAAACATTATTTTTGATATTCTGTTGTTGGGCAAATCAGCCAGCTGCCTAGGTGAACATTATATCTCTCTGGCTGCTTAAACATTGCTACCTGGCAATCCAAGCCCAAATCACAATTTTCTCCCATTCAGCGTACTGCACAATATGAGCGCTTTAAACTTTTCATAAACAGAGATATAATGAAGAGTAGGCAGTAGTGTACCAACATAATAATGCTGATATCACAGTAACAAGCATACTTTTTTTCTCAGCGCTCCAGAGATGTAAAAATGTATTTTTCAACAGTATATGATTTACAATGTGTCCTTTGCATTCCAAGACTGATGAACACAAGCGGCTAGATTTAGAGTTTTGTCGGTAACGACCCGCGTAGCTAACGCATGCTTTTCTTCCCCCGCACCTTTTAAATACTGATGGTATTTAGAGTTCACAGAATGGCTGCGTTTTCAGTGCGTTAGGCTCCAAAAAAGTAGCGTAGAGCATAATTTACCACCACTGCAACTCTCGATTCCAGCGGTGCTTACGGACGCGGCCAGCTTCAATAACAGGCTCGTGCACGATTCCCCCATAGGAAACAATGGGGCAGTTTGAGCTGTAAAGAAACCTAACACCTGCAAAAAAGCAGCGTTAAGCTCCTAACGCAGCCCCATTGTTTCCTATGGGAAAACACTTCCTAAGTCTGCACCTAACACCCTAACATGACCCCGAGTCTAAACACCCCTAACCTTACACTTATTAACCCCTAATCTGCCGCCCCCGCTATCGCTGACCCCTGCATATTATTATTAACCCCTAATCTGCCGCTCCGTACACCACCGCAACCTACATTATCCCTATGTACCCCTAATCTGCTGCCCATAACACCGCCGACCCCTATATTATATTTATTAATCCCTAATCTGCCCCCCACAATGTCGCCTCCACCTACCTACAATTATTTACCCCTAATCTGCCGACCGGACCTCACCGCTACTATAATAAATGTATTAACCCCTAATCCGCCTCACTAACCCTATAATAAATAGTATTAACCCCTAATCTGCCCTCCCTAACATCGCCGACACCTAACTTCAAGTATTAACCCCTAATCTGCCGACCATACCTCACCGCTACTCTAATAAATTTTTTAACCCCTAAAGCTAAGTCTAACCCTAACCCTAACACCCCCCTAAGTTAAATATAATTTAAATCTAACAAAATAAATTAACTCTTATTAAATAAATTATTCCTATTTAAAGATAAATACTTACCTGTAAAATAAACCCTAATATAGCTACAATATAACTAATAATTACATTGTAGCTATTTTAGGATTTATATTTATTTTACAGGCAACTTTGTATTTATTTTAACCAGGTACAATAGCTATTAAATAGTTAAGAACTATTTAATAGCTACCTAGTTAAAATAATTACAAAATTACCTGTAAAATAAATCCTAACCTAAGTTACAATTAAACCTAAAACTACACTATTAATAAATAAATTAAATAAAATACCTACAAATAAATACAATTAAATAAACTAACTAAAGTACAAAAAATAAAAAAAGCTAAGTTACAAAAAATAAAACAATTAATTACAAACATAATAAAAATATTACAACAATTTTAAGTTAATTACACCTACTCTAAGCCCCCTAATAAAATAACAAAGCCCCCCAAAATAAAAAAATGCCCTACCCTATTCTAAAATTAAAATAGAAAAGCTCTTTTACCTTACCAGCCCTTAAAAGGGCCTTTTGTGGGGCATGCCCCAAAGAATTCAGCTCTTTTGCCTGGAAAAAAAAACATACAATACCCCCCCACCAACATTACAACCCACCACCCACATACCCCTAATCTAACCCAAACCCCCCTTAAATAAACCTAACACTAAGCCCCTGAAGCTCTTCCTACCTTGTCTTCACCATGCCAGGTATCACCGATCGCTCCAGGCTCCGAAATCTTCATCCAAGCCCAAGCGGGGGCTGGAGACCCATCATCCGGCTGAAGTCTTCTATCAAGCGACGGCTGAAGAGGTCCAGAAGAGGCTCCAAAGTCTTCATCCTATCCGGGTAGAAGAGTAGATCCGGACCGGCAACCATCTTCTTCCAAGCGGTGACAAGCGGCTCCATGTTGAAGACCTCCGGCGCGGATCCATCCTCTTCTTGCGATGTCCTAAGTCCGAATGAAGGTTCCTTTAAATGACGTCATCCAAGATGGCGTCCCTCGAATTCAGGAATTAAGGTAGGAAAAATCTGATTGGCTGATGGAATCAGCCAATCAGATTCAAGTTCAATCCGATTGGCTGATCCAATCAGCCAATCAGATTGAGCTCGCATTCTATTGGCTGATCGGAACAGCCAATAGGATGCAAGCTCAATCTGATTGGCTGATTCAATCAGATTTTCCCTACCTTAATTCCGATTGGCTGATAGAATCCTATCAGCCAATCGGAATTTGAGGGACGCCATCTTGGATGACGTCATTTAAAGGAACCTTCATTCGGACTTAGGATGTCGCAAGAAGAGGATGGATCCGTTCCGGAGGTCTTCAACATGGAGCCGCTTGTCACCGCTTGGAAGAAGATGGTATTTAAGGGGGGTTTGGGTTAGATTAGGGGTATGTGGGTGGTGGGTTGTAATGTTGGGGGGGGTATTGTATGGTTTTTTTTACAGGCAAAAGAGCTGAATTCTTTGGGGCATGTCCCGCAAAGGGCCCTTTTAAGGGCTGGTAAGGTAAAAGAGCTTTTCTATTTTAATTTTAGAATAGGGTAGGGCATTTTTTTATTTTGGGGGGCTTTGTTATTTTATTAGGGGGCTTAGAGTAGGTGTAATTAGCTTAAAATTGTTGTAATATTTTTATTATGTTTGTAATTAATTTTTTTATTTTTTGTAACTTAGCTTTTTTATTTTTTGTACTTTAGTTAGTTTATTTAATTATATTTATTTGTAGGTATTTTATTTAATTTATTTATTGATAGTGTAGTGTTAGGTTTAATTGTAGATAATTGTAGGTATTTTATTTAATTAATTTAATGATAGTGTAGTGTTAGGTTTAATTGTAACTTAGGTTAGGATTTATTTTACAGGTAATTTTGTAATTATTTTAACTAGGTAGCTATTACATAGTTCTTAACTATTTAATAGCTATTGTACCTGGTTAAAATAAATACAAAGTTGCCTGTAAAATAAATATAATTCCTAAAATAGCTACAATTTAATTATAATTTATATTGTAGCTATATTAGGGTTTATTTTACAGGTAAGTATTTAGCTTTAAATAGGAATAATTTATTTAATAAGAGTTAATTTATTTCATTAGATTTAAATTATATTTAACTTAGGGGGGTGTTAGGGTTAGGGTTAGACTTAGCTTTAGGGGTTAATAAATTTATTAGAGTAGCGTTGAGGTATGGTCGGCAGATTAGGGGTTAATACTTGAAGTCGGCAGATTAGGGGTTAATAATTGTAGGTAGGTGGAGGCGACGTTGGGGGTGGCAGATTATGGGTTAATAAATATAATATAGGGGTCGGCTGTGTTGGGGGCAGCAGATTAGGGGTACATAGGGATAACGTAGGTGGCGGCGGTGTGCGGTCGGCAGATTAGGGGTTAAAAAAATGTAATAGAGTGGCGGCGATGTGGGGGGCCCTCGGTTTAGGGGTACATAGGTAGTTTATGGGTGTTAGTGTACTTTAGAGCACAGTAGTTAAGAGCTTTATAAACTGTGGTTAGCCCAGAAAGCTCTTAACTTCTGACTTTTTTCTGCGGCTGGAATTTTGTTGTTAGATTTCTAACGCTCACTTCAGCCACGACTCTAAATACCGGCGTTAGAAAGATCCCATTGAAAAGATAGGATACGCAATTGACGTAAGGGGATCTGCGGTATGGAAAAGTCACGGCTGGAAAGTGAGCGTTAGACCCTTTCCTGACTGACTCTAAATACCAGCGGGCGGTAAAAACCAGCGTTAGGAGCTTCTAATGCTGGTTTTGATGGCTACCGCCAAACTCTAAATCTAGGCGTAAGTATTTTGACAAATGCAAAATATTACTTATATTGTTGTATTTTTTGCATTAATTTGAAAATGCGAACTGAACGGCTCCTTTAACAAATAAACAAATGAACAAATGCATACGGCACAAAAATTTAGTGGATTTGGTCATAAATTAAAATTATTACTCTTAAAGGGACACTGAACCGAATTTTTTTATTTTCTGATTCAGATAGAGCATGCAATTTTTTTTATTTTTTTTTTAATTATTTTATTTATAGGCCAAAACATAATTTTAAGACAATGTAATACATTTGTTGTCGTGAAAAGACAAAAAAAGAAAAAAGAAAAAGAAAGCAAAAAGCATTGTAGCATAATAACATCTAACAATTCTGTTTAAACTTACATAATGCTATGTTAACTCAGTTTTAACATTCATAGATAAAATTATAATTCAGACAATATAAAGCAATAATACAGCGTAGTCGTTTATCTCTAGTAATACTTTGGGGTTTTTTTTTTTTTTTTTTACCCTTCTCCCCCCTATCCCCTCCCCCTGCATGGAGAAAAAAAAAAAAAAAAAGAGAGAACTTATTACTACCAATTTCCTAACAAGACTAATTCTGTATTTTGAAAAGGAAAAATAATATAATTTATTTCTGTGGGAGAAAATATCTTTAGATGTCAAAGAAGTTTTTGATCTCAAGTTCATTATCTATATTCATGTCTCTTTGCTCAAGCATACATTGCTTTTTCAAGCAATTCTTTATTTCAGAAATACTTGGAATTGCTCGGCTTTCTTTATTGGACAAGCTAAATTCCATTTTTAATTCCTGAAACGTTTTGATATATCCCCTTTCTTTGTCTATTATTTGATATACCTTATTTAATCCGGCATTATGCCATTTTTTGAAGACAGCAGAGTGTATCCCTGCTTGGAATTTAGGATTTCATAATACAGGTAAGTAGGAAGAAGCTCTACTAGAAAGAAGACCCGTTATTTTATGCCATGCCTTTAATGGGTTAAGAATTGTTTTGAGTCTTTTAATTTCTATTGGGATTTCCTTTGGCTCTGAATGGATCAGTGCAACTAAGTGATAAGGGCTGCAGACATTAGTCTCAAGTTCATTGTTTAAGACATAGTTATTGGATGTAATCCAATCCATTACTACTCGAGTAAGAAAGAAGAGATTATATAATCTTATGTCAGGTAATGCAAGCCCTCCGCACTCTCTTGGCACTGAGAGTTTCATAAAGGATATCTTAGATCTTTTCTTCTGCCAAAGGAACTGTATAAGTGCACTAATAATTGTACAAATATCTTTTCCAAGAAGGATTATTGGTGTATTTTGGAGAATATAGAGCAGTTTCGGAAGGAGAGCCATTTTAAATAATGCAATCCGACCTGAGAGAGATAATGGTAGATTTTGCCAGGCTTGGAGTTTTTCCTTAATTAGTTTCACTACTGGAGGAATGTTGAGATTATACAGCTCAGAAGTTTTAACCAGAATATGAATCCCTAAATACTTGAAAGAATTCGTAACTTGTCGAAAGGGGGTGTTTAATACAGAATTTTTATTTTTCTTAAGCCAGAATATTTCAGATTTTGTCATATTTGTTTTGTATCCTGAGAAAGATCCGAATTGATCCAATATTTGGAAGAGTTTTGGCATATTCAGTTTAGTGTTTGCCATGTATAAAAGCAAATCATCCGCATACAGCCTAATTTGTATTTAAAAATTACGCACCCTTATACCCTCTAGGCAGTGTCTTAATTTAATTTCCAGAGGTTCAATAGCAATGTCAAAGAGGAGTGGGGAGAGAGGGCATCCTTGACGTGTCCCTCTACCCAGTAAAATGGGGAGGGAAATATTGTTGTTCACTATAAGTCTCGTGGAGGGTTGGCTATATAAATTTCCTACGAAATCATGAAATTTACCTCCAATACCAAAGTGTCTTAATGAAGTATTTATGTGATCATAGAAAATTGAATCGAAAGCCTTTTCGGCATCAATTGATATAATAGCAAGATCAGATGCACCCTCTCCCCCCTCCTCCGACCTAGACAAAATATTCGGTCACAACCAGGACTTCCCTGATTTTAGCAGCAGAGTTCCGGTTGTTTAAGAATCCTGACTGATCACTGTGGATAATTTTTTAAAGGACTCCTTGAAGTCTAGATGCCAATATTGCAGTTAGAATTTTGTAGTCGGAATTCAGAAGAGCTATTGGTCTGTAAGATTCCTTGCAAGTAGGGTCCTTTCCACTTTTAAGTATCAAGGTGGTATAGGAAGAAGAGAAAGAGGGCGGGATTCATTTGCCATCAATATAAAAACTATTAAAGAGGGTACAAAGGTGCGGGGCAACTTCATTAGACAAAACCTTGTAATATTCACTGGGAAGCCCATCTGGGCCTGCTGCTTTATTTAGCGATAGCTTAGATATTTTTTTTCTCAATCTCTTCCATAGAGATCGGAGTGTTAAGGCTATAAGACATTTCTGATGGCAATATGGGATGTGTAATGTCGCTCCAGAAATCCACTGATTTTTGTGCATCGCTTGCTTTAGACTTATAGAGATCCTGGTAGTACTCATGGAATGCATCCAGGATCTCATCTGTGTTTACAAGATGCTTCCCTTTATATTGAAGTGTGCCTATAGTTGACTGCTTTTTCTCATTTTTGACCAATTTGGCTAACATTCTGCCGGATTTGTTACCAAATCTGTACATTTTGGACTGAATTTTTAACTCTCTTTGAGTCTCTTGGAGCAGTACAAACGTATCCCTTTCGTTTTTTGCTCTAACATACTTTGCCCAGTTAAGGGGGGTTTTATCAAGCAGATATTGGTTATAGGAATTAATCAAAAAATGACATAATTCCTTTTCTCTTAGCCTAAACTTCTTAAGCATACCCGCACTAGATGCAATCATTTCCCCTCTCATCACTGCTTTCGCAGTCTCCCAAAATATCTCAGGGCGATTCAAATAGTCTACGTTAAACTGTACATATTCCTTGTATTTATCTACAAGCCATTTTTTAAATTTTAAATCAGACGATAGATAGTAAGGAAAGAAGAAATGAGAAGACGCAGAACTTAGACGTAAAGGTTGCAACTCAAGAGAGATAGGTGCGTGGTCAGAGAGTAAAATTGGCATTATTTCAGATTTAACCCCTACTGAAAAAAGACGTTCATCGATCAAAAATATATCGATTCTAGAAAGAGTTTTATGTACCTTAGACAAGCAGGTAAAATTTTGAACAGAAGGGTTCTGGAATCTCCATACATCCCGTAGTGCTAGGTTCTGTGTGATTTTTTTAAACATCCTATGTTCTAGATTATCTTTCTTTTGTTTTAGTTGTTTAGCATTCCTTCTTAACCTATCTATTGGGCAATATGGTGCCATGTTGAAATCGCCACCAATGATTAGATAGCCCTCCGAATATGATAGAAGTTTAGCTTGTAAAGCATTCCAGAATTCTGGACTGAAAACATTGGGGCCATAAGTGTTGCATAACGTAAATATTCTCTGTGCAATCTTTATCTTCAAGAGGACATATCTCTCCCCCGGATCGGCCTCGAAATGCAGAACCCAATTTTTTTTCCTATCAATATTGCTACTCCCCTCTTTCTCTTAACACTAGATGCAAAATATACTTCTTTAACCCAGGATGATTTTAATTTTAAAGATTCTTCTGCAGTTAAATGAGTTTCCTGGATGAAACCTATATCAGTTTGTGCTTTTTGTAGCTGAGTGAGAATCGCCTTTCTTTTAATAGGCGTAGATATACCACCTACATTCCAAGATACTATTTTACATTTATCTCCCATTAGATTATTTTAGAAGAGAAAGAAGAGAAGGAGAAAAAAAAAAAAAGGGGAAGTGGGTTAGTGGGTTTCCATACAGGGGAAGGATCAAGACCCTCGGCTCGTGTCAACCAGAAGACACGTGCCTTCCCTAGCTTAAAGACCTGCATTTTTTTTTTAATTTACTCTGTGTTTACTTTTTTTTCCTTTTTTGTGCACTATAAGGTTCAAACACTCTATTCCTGAGTTGACAAGTTGACAAGTCTAGTGTAGTAAGAAATTTTTCAGCCATATGGAGTTCATCAAAAAAGTGTGTTGTCCCCTTCACTGTGACCTTAAGCTTATAAGGATAGATTATAGTTGATTGATATCCTTTTTGTATGAACTTAGAACAGATAGGAGCAAGCTCCCTTCTTTTTGCTGCCGTATCGGCTGAAAAATCCTGGAACATAAGAATTGTGGCCTCTCCTATGATAACAGGCTGCTGCCTACGATAGTATTGGAATAAAGTAAGTTTATCCTGATAGTTTAGCAGCCTTGCTATCACAGGTCTAGGTTGTGCTCTGCCTTTGTTTTCTACACGTGGGGGGCCAAGTCTGTGCGCTCTCTCCACTATAATGGGTGGGTGTGTAGATGGTATCTTTAGAACTTTTGGTAGTGTTTCTGATATAAATGATGCAAGATTTGTATATTGTTGCTCC
This sequence comes from Bombina bombina, assembly GCF_027579735.1. Lineage (NCBI taxonomy): Eukaryota > Metazoa > Chordata > Amphibia > Anura > Bombinatoridae > Bombina > Bombina bombina. The sequence goes on from NC_069500.1 coordinate 1,279,368,572, forward strand.
TCTGGGAGACCTATAATTCTTATATTATTTCTTCTGGAGCAATTTTCAAGATCTTCTAACCTATTTTGAATTTTTTGTATGTTAGTATTTGCATCTTCTTATTTAGAGGTATGTGATATTACAAGATCTTCCAGGTCAGAGACCCTTTGCTCAGCCTCTTGCAGTCTATTAGAGAACTGCCGTATTTCCTGCGTTAGTGAAAGGATATCTTGTTTAATTTCAGTTCTGATAGCGTCAAATTTAGGAGAGAGGGCATCAGAGATGCTGTTGACCAGATTTTGAATGTTAGTTACTTCCTGAGTTGCTGATATATTTACCAAAGTTGGCTGAATATCTATAGCAGTCTCTTGAGTGTTCTTTAATTTCCTATCTCTTTGTCTAGCCGCCATGGCTGGAGAGTGATTTTTGGGTGCAGTGTGTAAAAATGTATCCATGTGCCGAAAAAAAAAAAAAAAAAAAAAAAGAACAGTGATAATCGCTGTGTACGTGTACTAATTCAATTTATTATGGTGAAAGAGATAGTGAATTTTATAAAGGAGGCTAAAGCCTTGTGCATCCAGTGAGGGCGGGTGTGGTCTTTGTGACAATTCAGTGAAGGTCCAGCCACGAAGGTAGAGGCAGAGGTATCCTTTAATTAAAGATATACAGACGGCGTCCTACTTATTGATATAGAGACAATTGTCGGCAGTTAAGTTACTTAAAGATCTCCTAGATTCCCTGAGTGTAGTTTTGTCCCTCCCTTTCCCCCTCCTCTTCTCTCTCCCTTTAAACAAAGGGGGCACTAATTATTTTAATTCTGCAGTTAAAACAGAGCAATTAAACAGTTTAAATCTTATTTCAGGAGGCTATATGAACTTCTCTTCCTTCCCAATGAGATTTAAATATAATTTGGTGTTTATGAGGAGGGAGCAATTCCCTTTATAGACAATCAAGTTGAATAAAGTGTTGTGTCAAAATTACTCAGTAACCAGGCTTATTTCAGATATAACTATACAACCTCTTATAAAGGGAGGGTTCTATTTCTGAGAAAAGCAGCTGGGCAATATAGTCATAGGTCTAGATTACAAAATATACTCTAAGTGTTAGTACTCTGCACAAGTGGTTATAAAAACAGAATTGTGATTTTATCTTATTTTAGTGAGTATAACACTTTAGATATTTGTTCCCCTACGTTCTAAATGAGAATGACCCAGATAAGAAACAACACACAAATGGATGTACTGAGTTGTCCAATCTTTTCTAAGATTTTTAAACGTTTGGCAATCAATCAAATATATATATTCATTCACATATAAATTCATGAGTGTCTTATATTCAATCCCTCCCTTCCCTGCTCAGGCGGGGGTATGTGAAGACTCCCAGGTAGTGCAGAACATATTTTTTGCCATTATAGAGCAAGGGAGATTTAAACATTGATTTATAGCTCGTTTCTCTCCTCTACTTTGTAGCATTCAAATTTTTACAAAATAAATTAACACATTGTATACAGAGAGTCCTCTGGTAGCTTATCAACCGGTTTCTTGCCGGTGTGTAACAGTAGAATAGAGGAGAGACAAAAAAACAAACAAAAAAAAAACCAATGTCTCAATTTAATAGGAGCAAAGTAATTATGTCACTTATCCTTTGCAAGGTGAAAGGGAAATCCTTAGCCCTATGTATCAGTGATGTAAGTTAGTTTCCACAAAGTATCAGTTTAAGTCAATGCCAGCTACACGACACTTCAGTTTCCTAATCACACTCTTCGTCACCTTACCTTAGTTGTCAGCAAGCCATACCCAGCTAGTAAGAGGTGACCGAGGAAGTTCCAAGCTTCAGAAAGCGTGCAGCCAGAATCCCTACGCCAGCCAGCGCATCAACAGGCAGAAATGGAAAGCCATACATCAGTGGGACCCTTCACCCAGCGTCCCAGCGGATCGTGGGGTTGATGCGGAACACCGGACCCAGCAGACTGCGACCCCTGTATATAGTCCCGGTATAGGAGAAGGGAGACCACAAGCCAGACACAGAGGGGTCCGCCGGAAGACAGAGACCGCCCAGAGAAAGAGACTTGCCTCCGCTGTCCGTCAGGTTAGTGAAGGAGGTATACGTAGGTAGCCTCTATCTCCCACACAGTATTAACAAAGTAAGAAGGGAGGGATGAAAGAAAGAGCTCCCGAGCAGTTCTGGTGAAGGATCGGGCAGGGTATCGGACGCCTCAGTAGTAGATCAAGTAGGTGTACAAAAATACTCTCGGCCTCCCACGCAACATCGGTGGGGGAGGTAGAGAGATTGAACGAATTTCCAGGTGACTTGACACTGACCCAGGCGTAATTCCAAACACCTCGCCGGCAAGGCAGGAGAATATGTGCAGGTAATCTCAACCTCCCACGCAGCACCAGTGGGGGAGGGAGAGAGTTTGGACGGATTCCCAGACAGTTGGAAACTATGTCAGGTAAGGCTCCGAGCACTTCACCGGTGGGCCGGGCAGGTATATACAACTCAACCTCCCACGCAGCACCGGTGGGGGAGGGAGTAGAATTGAGAGAGTTCCCAGGCAGCTTAACAGTATCAAGTATCAAGAAAGGTTCCAGATACCGCTCCGGGAAACCAGACAGGTGTGTGCAGATAGTCTCACCCTCCCACGCAGCACCGGTGGGGGAGGGGGAGAAAGAGAAAGCCTCAGTTAGATTACTTTAAAGTCTCAGGATTTTTATTTAACAACTTGTTTATCTCCCTTCTCTCATGGCCAAAAAGCAGAGGGAGGGGGTTTCAGGTGAGCTGCGTGAATACCTTAGTGTATCAAAAGAGACAACGTGGTGTATGCAAGTCTCTAAGAGCTGACTTAACTCTGTCAGCACAGTGGGCTGGATATCCACTGCATGGTTCCGAGAGCGGTGTTACTGCTGTCCAAAAAGGCTTCTCAAGAGTCTAAGCTCGGCACGAGTATAGGAAGCCCCGCCAACAGCTAGTGGACTAGAGAATAGCTGCAGAGAGCTTCTGCAGGTAGCTCCTCCTCTGGAAACCCCAGAGCATGCAATTTTAAGCAACTTTCTAATTGACTCCTATTATCAAATTGTCTTTATTCTCTTGGTATCTTTATTTGAAATTCAAGAATGTAAGTTTAGATGCCGACCCATTTTTGATGAACAAACTGGGTTGTTCTTGCTGATTGGTGGGTAAATTTACCCACCAATAAACAAGTGCTTTCGATGGTCTGAACCAAAAAAATAGCTTAGATGCCTTCTTTTTCAAATAAAGAAAGCAAGAGAACAAAGAAAAATTGATAATAGGTGTAAATTAGAAAGTTGTTTATATATAGAGGGAAGAACTTTTCTGCAATTGGAAAGTTGTTTAAAACTGCATACTCTGAAGCATGAATGTTTATTTTTTACTTTACTGTCCCTTTTAGTTTAAAGTGACACTCAAGTCAAAATAAACTTATATCCTCCAATGTCTCTAGAAAATGATTAGAGTGCTTTATATAGGAAGGTGTTTGTTTTACATACTCCTGAAGATGACCATCCAAATATTGTTCTACTGGCTGGTTTTAGTGACTCCATAGCTGTAATCATGGGTCTCCCTGGGGGAATGTCCAAGGATTTATGAATTTTCGGGAGTGTGTAAAAGACTGGTGTCTTTGGAAATTCAGTAATCATAAAATGTATTTCTCCTTCAGAGATCCATCCATTTTTTAAGCACATTAACAGAATATTATCTAGCTTCTTTTTATATTCAAGGGTGGGGTTCCTGTTAAGTTTAATATAGTTTTCACAATTGCTTAGTTGTCTTAAGTTATTACCTCTACCTGAATTTTTTACAGTCCATTAGGACAATGCTACCACCCTTGTCAGCAGGCTTCACAATAATGTCCCTGTTGTTTTTAGGCCATTGAGTGCATTCCATTCCAAACTATCAAAGTTAGGTTTATTGAAGGAGGGTGTCTTAATAAGGATTTAAAATAAAAATAAAATTTTCCTGTGTGTGAAGAAGATTGGAATTTTAAATATTTACAGTAAATACACAGTAAAACACATTATTAAATATTATTATAGAATTATTATGTAGAAGCATATGTATATTATAGGTCTTTGCAGTCAAATAAAAGGCCATATACCTTTGAACCTTTATTAAAAAAAAATATTAATATTTTTATGACTAATTTTTTTCAGATAGTGTTTATATGAGTGCAACAGTTTGTTTTAATGTATTTATGTTGGGTTTGGTACAACTTTTATTTTAACCTTAACCTTTTACGCTAGGTTTTCAGTTGCGCTAACCTGACAGCCATTAAATTTAATTGCACTTGAGCAAACTTGTTTACATTCAATTTGTAATATGTGGACAAAGTAATATGTCCTCAATATTCTAATATAGCATGTGCCCAAATATAAGCGCACCACTTGTAATCTAGCCCATAGTTAGGTATTAAAATGCAAATTATGGCTGGACATAACCAGCTATTTCAGATACAAAAATCTCTGTCTTTTTTCTACCCCTGCTGGGAGATTTATTAGTGCTATTGTGTCTTTTTTAAATAGCTTTTCTATAGAGAATACATATTTTAGACATGTGCAATTCGTTTCGGATCGATTTGGAAATTCGTCCGAATTCGTTAAATTCGGAGATTCGGATCGATTTGAATTTCCGAATTGAAATAGTGCCGAATCTACTGAATAAATCCGAATTAGTTCGGATTTTTTCGGTAGATTCGGATGACCATGGATTACACTAGTATTGTACAGTATATTAGGTTATATCACTCTGCTATGGGTTACACCTAATATACAGTACATAATACTAGTCTAATACACAGCATATCCCACCAAACACATACCGAAATTCCGAATTTCCAAACCGAATCGAACCGAATCCAGACGAATTTATTCAAATCCGAATCAATCCGAAACAAATCCGAAACAAATTTATTCGAATTTTTCCAAATTCGAATCGATCTGAACCGAAATTCGAAAAAATCTGAATCGATCAGAACCGAACCTAAACAAAACAAATTTTTCAATCATGCACAAGTCTAACATATTTAAAATGAAAAAAATCAAGGTTAAGGAACTATTTGCAAACATTAAATACACTCCAGAGGTAAAATGGACTAAAATTTAGTGTACAATGTCCCTTTAAAACAGATAAAACAAGAGGTTTTTTTTTTTTTTACATGAAGAGCGGTTTTTCAAAAACAAATAATTTGCCTGTGCACATGTTTAATTTATATAGCGATACTGTACAAAAGTGACATTCTGATGTAATGATACTTTAGAAAAAGGCTCATACTGATGTGTTATTCAATACATACTAATATATATTATCTATCCTTTAAAGAGCTATAAAAATGTAGGTTTAAAAAAAAAGTATATAATTTACATTTGTTAATCTTTTTGTAATTCATTTTTATATGCAGATTATCATATTTATTTTATTCTGTGAGTCATAGGCAAAATGTTTGGTAATGCTCACACATTAATTTCTCTGTACATTATTTCAAGCTAAATGCTCTTTTACATTTGCTGTATATGCATGATTTTTTACTGTCAATGTAATTATAGAGAGAATAAAATCATGTTGATGAGCACATTTTTGTTTAATTGCTTAATTTTTAGGGGCCTGCATATCAGCATGACTTTATTGTCACAATTCATTATTAAATAACTATTTAATTCAAACACTCCTTTGGTGAACCTGATAGCTTCCTACAGATTCATGCAACTGACATTTCTTATGACAACAAGTTTATACCTACTCAAACTTAGTTTTATTGCAACATAAAATATGGTCAACCAATGACATAAAGAGATGCAGCAAGTGGTAAGTGCAAACATCAAATTTATCATGTGTTCCACTGGCACTTCAATCAGTTTCAAATTAAAATTTAGAGTTATGCTAAAATGCATATCAAATATTGTTAACAACTTTATTTATACATTCCAATTAATACATCAACAACTCTACCATGAATATTCATTTCTTTTTATTCCTAATATTTATAAAAGCAAGTAGCATGAGTTATTGGAACAAAGAAATGATTATAATAAATACTAGCAAGCTATAAAGATTTTGGATGATTCACATCATTGACTGATGGATAAATACTTCTGTAATCCTAAAGACTGATATAGCATTCATTTTAAAGTGCTATGATGTAAAATGAAATATGGCCACAATAGTACATAATTTGGTCATTTTGGATTGATAACATTTTGACAAACCATATAAATTGCACAAGTTATTTTCTAGAATTAGGTTGTGAAATAACAGTTTAAAATGACAGTAAAACTATGTATTTTCCTACAGAACCTTGAATGGACATTGTTTAAAGCTTTTTATTTACTTCTGTTATAAAATTTAGGGGTCAATTCTAATCTTTCAAAAAAAAATTCCGGAAGTTGGAAAAACAGGAACAGATTTTATTTTTTAAATAACAAAGTAATCCCAATTTTTTTGAGTTAAACACAACCGAGACTGGGCTAGATTACAAGTGAAGCACAAAACTATTAGCGTTGTTGAGTGCTAACGGCGCTCAAGTAAAATCAATAGCGCTCCTATTCTTCTACTTATATTACAATTTGAAAGTAAAATGTTAGCCCGCAAGTGAAAGTCAGACGAGCTAACATCTGGAGGTTAGATAGCATGGCCGTGCTCCCTTTCCAATAGACTTCTATAGGGTGCATTACAGAAGCCTCTTCTGTTTTTCACTCACATGCCAACCCTAAGGTGCTTTAGGACAACTGTGCTAAATCTGAATGTGCATTATAAGTACTTGAAATATCTTTGTTCTTCATTAAGAAGAAAAGATAGAAGCACTATTGATGTAACAAGTGCATTTTTGCGCTCCACTTGTCTTACTATACCGATTAGAGTTTCTCTTTGCTGCATTTGTATAACTGGAAGTAGATTGTGCTTTTAAACAAACAAACAAGACTAAATAGCAAATACTCCTGATCACAATGGCGCAATTGCCAAAAGAAACCCGTTCCTAAAGACAAGATTACTGTACCACGATTGCCAAAAGAAACCCGTTCCTAAAAACAAGATTACTGTACCCTACAATTTGAAAAATTTGAGTATGAAATAAAAATAAAGTTATTAAGAGCGTGATTGCTAAATGCCATTTCTCAATGTGGTAATTGTGATTTCTACTTTCTCGCATTTCCTGAGTTTAGTGCACATGTGCAAGATAATATAATTATTTAAATTCATGTTTGAATACTATCAAACATGTCAATAGTCCAATTTGGCACTTTATTTAAACATCAACACTCTTTGTATGTTGAATTTGATGTATCCATTTTGTTGCCGAAATTAAGTGCAAAACTTGCAGACAGAAGGACTGTGATCACCAAAAGCCATTGATGTCCATAAATTGTAAGGGTGATTTATTTTGTGCTATCTGGTTGGATCTAATCAGAACGTTTTAGGGAATGGTTGTATAGATTGTGATCAAAACTTGATAAACACGGAATAGGAACCAAAAAACATCTAAAAACGGGATCAGAGGGATGTTTGTTGAAAAAGGCAGGCAAGTAGGCTGGCTCAGGAGTGGGCACATGTCTAGAGCACAAATGGCAGCAGTTTTGAAGAATACTTCTATCAAATTTATACATTTGCAAAAGCATGTGATGTCAGTAGAGTTGTCTGATATTTAGTCCCTTAAACAAGTGCATGATGCTTACCTAAGTATGACCTTTAATAGAATACCATGAGAACAAAGCAAATTTGATAATATAAGTAAATCATCTAATAACAAAACTTGTGGATTTGTGCTTTTTTACTAAGCTGCCCAACAACATGAGACTTTTTATTAATTTCTGTGTTAGCAGGAGGCACAGCCAATTAAGGGCTAGATTATGAGTGGATCACTATTTTGCGCTCCCGCTCGAGTGTTAACTTCACTTGATGGAGGCTTTTGTGCACATCGGGTTGTGCTCTTATTACAAGTTGAAAATAAAAAGTTATCAATCATGAGAGCAAAACCTGGCGTGCAATAATGTAAAATATGTGTAATGCACATCAGGGTACTCAATTTAGGACTAACGCAAATGGTCAGGTTAGCGCATATTAAGAATACTTCAATTTCATATAAAATATAAAAAAATATTTTAAAAAATTATTACAAATTATTATAAATACTGCAAAGTATTTTAAATAATCCATAGAACACATCCATATTTTTTACGGTATGTATAATAATTTTTTATAATTTTTATTAATATTTTATATTTTATATGAAATATTTCAATAACTCGCATTGAAGTTAGAAATTCTTCATGTGCACTAACCTGACCATTCGCAAACCCATTTACGCATATTTTACATTAATGTTCTTCAGATAAAATGTTCTTTTTATTATTATTATATTATATTTTTTAGTGTATGTAAAAAAACATAATTTATGTAAGAACTTACATGATAAATTCATTTCTTTCATATTAGCAAGAGTCCATGAGCTAGTGACGTATGGGATATACATTCCTACCAGGAGGGGCAAAGTTTCCCAAACCTCAAAATGCCTATAAATACACCCCTCACCACACCCACAATTCAGTTTAACGAATAGCCAAGAAGTGGGGTGATAAAAAAGTGCGAAAGCATATAAAATAAGGAATTGGAATAATTGTGCTTTATACAAAATCATAACCACCACAAAAAAGGGCGGGCCTCATGGACTCTTGCTAATATGAAAGAAATGAATTTATCAGGTAAGTTCTTACATAAATTATGTTTTCTTTCATGTAATTAGCAAGAGTCCATGAGCTAGTGACGTATGGGATAATGATTACCCAAGATGTGGATCTTTCCACACAAGAGTCACTAGAGAGGGAGGGATAAAATAAAGACAGCCAATTCCTGCTGAAAATAATCCACACCCAAAATAAAATTTAATGAAAAACATAAGCAGAAGATTCAAACTGAAACCGCTGCCTGAAGTACTTTTCTACCAAAAACTGCTTCAGAAGAAGAAAATACATCAAAATGGTAGAATTTAGTAAAAGTATGCAAAGAGGACCAAGTTGCTGCTTTGCAAATCTGATCAACCGAAGCTTCATTCCTAAACGCCCAGGAAGTAGAAACTGACCTAGTAGAATGAGCTGTAATCCTCTGAGGCGGAGTTTTACCCGACTCAACATAGGCAAGATGAATTAAAGATTTCAACCAAGATGCCAAAGAAATGGCAGAAGCTTTCTGGCCTTTTCTAGAACCGGAAAAGATGACAAATAGACTAGAAGTCTTTCGGAAAGATTTAGTAGCTTCAACATAATATTTCAAAGCTCTAACAACATCCAAAGAATGCAACGATTTCTCCTTAGAATTCGTAGGATTAGGACATAATGAAGGAACCACAATTTCTCTACTAATGTTGTTGGAATTCACAACTTTAGGTAAAAATTCAAAAGAAGTTCGCAACACCGCCTTATCCTGATGAAAAATCAGAAAAGGAGACTCACAAGAAAGAACAGATAATTCAGAAACTCTTCTGGCAGAAGAGATGGCCAAAAGGAACAAAACTTTCCAAGAAAGTAATTTAATGTCCAATGAATGCATAGGTTCAAATGGAGGAGCTTGAAGAGCCCCCAGAACCAAATTCAAACTCCAAGGAGGAGAAATTGACTTAATGACAGGTTTTATACGAACCAAAGCTTGTACAAAACAATGAATATCAGGAAGAATAGCAATCTTTCTGTGAAAAAGAACAGAAAGAGCAGAGATTTGTCCTTTCAAGGAACTTGCGGACAAACCCTTATCTAAACCATCCTGAAGAAACTGTAATATTCTCGGTATTCTAAAAGAATGCCAAGAAAAATGATGAAAAAGACACCAAGAAATATAAGTCTTCCAGACTCTATAATATATCTCTCTAGATACAGATTTACGAGCCTGTAACATAGCATTAATCACAGAGTCAGAGAAACCTCTTTGACCAAGAATCAAGCGTTCAATCTCCATACCTTTAAATTTAAGGATTTCAGATCCTGATGGAAAAAAGGACCTTGAGACAGAAGGTCTGGTCTTAACGGAAGAGTCCACGGTTGGCAAGAGGCCATCCGGACAAGATCCGTATACCAAAACCTGTGAGGCCATGCCGGAGCTACCAGCAGAACAAACGAGCATTCCTTCAGAATCTTGGAGATTACTCTTGGAAGAAGAACTAGAGGCGGAAAGATATAGGCAGGATGATACTTCCAAGGAAGTGATAATGCATCCACTGCCTCCGCCTGAGGATCCCGGGATCTGGACAGATACCTGGGAAGTTTCTTGTTTAGATGAGACGCCATCAGATCTATTTCTGGAAGTTCCCACATTTGAACAATCTGAAGAAATACCTCTGGGTGAAGAGACCATTCGCCCGGATGCAACGTTTGGCGACTGAGATAATCCGCTTCCCAATTGTCTATACCTGGGATATGAACCGCAGAGATTAGACAGGAGCTGGATTCCGCCCAAACCAAAATTCGAGATACTTCTTTCATAGCCAGAGGACTGTGAGTCCCTCCTTGATGATTGATGTATGCCACGGTTGTGACATTGTCTGTCTGAAAACAAATGAACGATTCTCTCTTCAGAAGAGGCCAAAACTGAAGAGCTCTGAAAATTGCACGAAGTTCCAAAATATTGATCGTAATCTCACCTCCTGAGATTCCCAAACTCCTTGTGCCGTCAGAGATCCCCACACAGCTCCCCAACCTGTGAGACTTGCATCTGTTGAAATTACAGTCCAGGTCGGAAGCACAAAAGAAGCCCCCTGAATTAAACGATGGTGATCTGTCCACCACGTTAGAGAGTGTCGAACAATCGGTTTTAAAGATATTAATTGAGATATCTTTGTGTAATCCTTGCACCAT